>NC_134836.1:88121118-88422492 GCF_004210375.1 Tachypleus tridentatus | reverse complement strand
AGCATCTTTGGCGCGACGGGGATGCGAACCCACGACCCTCGAATTACGAGTCGAACGCCTTAACCCACCTAGCCATGCCAGGCCCACAGCTTTAGTTTGATAATGGATTAAATTAATATTTCATTCCTAAAAATAAAATTCTCATAACATTTGTCATGTGACAGAGATTGAACTGACAGATTTTTGTCAAAGACACTTAATGAAAAATAGTTCAAATTACGAAGTCTCACAACGGATACATGACATTCATCTAAGTTTTCCGTTTCAACTATCTCTACTTTCCGATAACAGAAAGAATAAAAAGGAGAGTAATGAGTAGGTGGCGTGGCTCTTGGCATTAACAAAGTTTTCGTTCGATTATCACCCACCAGCTGTCCGTTTAACGATTACCTCAAGAACTATATTAATCATTATTTAAGCCCGCAGCTGATAGTGTACATAATGAACATTTAAGAATATTAATCAACAACTACCATATTCTAACGTTTTATTTTAAATAAAATAATATCGTTCTTATATCAATCCCCAAACATTTTAAAAGTTTCAACCATAGTCATATATAAAAATGTATCTCTTCACGACAAACAAAATATCTGAATAAAACAGTATTATCAAATAAAATTATTTTTTAGCTCATTTGTAGGTATATATAGGTTTCTTCTAGATTAAATCAATTACGTTTTATTGTTGATGTTGATTGGTAAACTAACAAAGATATGAGTTGTATTCGTAGCTATTAAACCATGGTTAATGCGTGCGATATTCTTAGAAAATCACTGTCATTTCCAAACAACAACAAATTCAGCCGTAAATGTATTAACTTTACTAGATTATGGATATATATTTGTATATATATATATTTAAGCCTGACATACATTCATAGTCTCCGCGTTTAATCTTAGCAGTAACATGTTGGTGTGAGTACTACAGAGAGAAAAATGTTACTTCGAATCTTATACCAACAAAACAATTTCGTAACTCTACTGTCGTTTTTTTTTTGTAGTAACTATCTTTTCAAATACACTTAGTTTATTGAATATTGAATAACCTTAATTCCTAAAGTTAGAATAAATTACAATTACAACAGCGAGTTGGAAATCAAAACATACCAAAACTATCTTATTATGTGCAGCCTCTTTTAGATAACATAAGTACAATTAAATTACTAATGAAGAGCGCTTTATATCATTTGTCTCAAATTTTTTAAATTTTGTTCAGTCTTTAATGCACTTTTGAACACCTAGCCTGCGAATCAGGGAAACATTTTTGGTGATTTAATTGCAAAACAAAGCTTTACGATGTCCTTCTTGAAAAGCAAAAAAAAGTCGGAATAGAGATATGAAATTCTTACGATATCTGTAATTTGAAGTGCCCACCACAGTGGTGCAATTCCAACTAGTTTCCAGGTTATGAGGGAATAAACCTCATACCGTCGTTCATGAATCAAAACAAGACACGATAGTGGCCACACATACGAGCAAAAATTTTTGTGTCTCGTATTGCAGCAAAAATCTGGTTCCTCAGAACCAAGCAGTTACCTCGGCGGTTTTTAAATGGTTGGTCGATGTAGTTGACTGGGAAAGATTTAACGAAGATTAATATTCGATTTATGATGATTAAGTGTGGCACGTGCCTGAAATAAGCGTTGTTATCAATTTGTACAAAAGGAATACAGAACTGTGCATATTCATGGGAGAGAAATACTGAGAGATGAATTATTCTGGCAGAAAAGTATGTTTTTGTGATTAACAAGCTAAGCCTTTTTGGTATTATGATAGTATTCTGTAGCCCACTCATTCTCCTAAATTCGGCTTCATCGACAAGACGTTAATTTATTTACTTCAACGCCTGATACGTCTAGAAATAATTGAAGGAACAATATTGATTGTAATCCAAAATTTCATAACGTTAAATGTATGACTGTCGTAGGCCCGGCATGGCCAGGTGGTTAAGGCGCTCGCATCTTATTCTGAGGGTCACGGGTTCGAATTCCCATCACACCAAACATGCTAGCCCTTTCATCCGTGGGGGCGTTATAAGTAACGATCAATCCCACTATTCGTTGGTAAAAGTTGGCGGTGGGTGGTGATGACTAGCTGCCTTCCCTCTACTCTTACACTGCAAAATTAGAGACGGTTAGCGCAAATATCCCTTGTGTAGCTTTGCGCGAAATTAAAAAAAAAAACAATGACTCTTATAATAAATAATACACCTCAAACAGTACTTTTACTAAAATTTTCGTGTCTAATAAGAGGAATCAAATATAAATTACTTGTATGAAAGCTCTTTGAATTACGTTACCTTGTTAGACGAATATTATAAAACTATCATCAACATTGCGTTGTTGGTGATGTTTGTTTGTAATATCTCGAATTATCGAAATACCTGTTGATTAAAGTGAAGAAATTGACTAGAGGTCCAGTCTGATCTAAAGTAAGTAAAGTCGTATATGCATGCAATAAAAGTTATTATCCCTTATGTATTTGTTCATAAAAATCAAACGTTTTGGCCCAGATTGACGCACCATAAATTTAAATGTTTCATTTCAGTTAATGTTTTCAACATTGAAAAAGTTGAATTAGTTCTATTTCACGAGGAATTAATTTATAATCGTTGTATTATGTCGCCCTTATTCAAGTATTTCCTTTATGTGAGATTTTAAATTAGTGTTGTAAAGGTAGGAGAAAAAAACGTGATGGCTAATGACATAATCAAAGAGAAACAAGAATATATTTTTAATCAGGATTAAAAGCAAAAAAGTTACTTTGCACGAGAAACTTATTATCTTCCTAAGCCAAAATTGGTATATGCTATTTAACAACACTCTTGTTCTTCGTGGATGAAGTTACGTTGTTTTAAAAATAGCAAAGATTTCAACTGAATGTTTTCATTTTGTTGTTGTTATTTTCGCTTTTTATATTGTGTTTAAGATGATATTTCGATATTAAATGATCCAGCACACAAACTTGCTGGTTCCAGTGAAGGAGTCAATTAATAATTGAAGTCGTAATCAAAGTATATGTTCAAAGTCACTTTCTCTGTCTGATTCTCAATCCTCAAATCATATATTTGTTTTTATATCAGTCAACTACCAATGGTGTCCAAATATAACATCATATATATTCAGTAATTTTCTGATTGTGTCTCTTACAACACCCACTGTAGATAATTATTACAAAAGGTAGAAACACTAGATTTAATTTACTAACTTCCTGCTTACAATATATAAGAAACACCTAGAAATCAGTTGCATTATTTATTTATTTCAGAATATTCAGAAAAAATTAAGTTTTTATAGAAGCTTTGAGCTTTTACCTGACACTTACTATGATATTTGTTAAACATGCCGTAAAATGAAATCACATCTTTGAACATGTGTATACTGATCTTGTGATCATATATGATATATTAGAATTAATTTTTATGGTATTCTGTTTTAGGATTTTTAGGTACAATTCGATTTAGTAGTTAAAACACAGTTCAGTTTGTCTACTCGTGTTAAAGTAAACAGTAAAGCGGATGATATAAGAAAGGTGTAGGTAAATGTGATGTTAAGTTGAACGGTAATTTTGATTTTGAAAGGTTGATTTTGTGGAATTTAAATTGTTCTGTCATGTGAAGAGGAACATAGTCTTAAAGTACTGAGATTAATCGAACAGTGTAAAACGATGTAGGCTGTCTTTGGAACTTCCTTCCACTTTCGATGTTTTTAACCTAATAGTTAAGCATCATTGCAATATACAAGGGTTAATCTTAGAAAACGTACCCTGACAAATATGCTTAATACAGACTGTCCACTATACGTGGTTATCACTTTCCAAAACCATGTTTAAGCACATCAAAGGCACAAAAGTCCTTTAATTTGCATTTGTAGATTTGACAATTATGTTTCCCGATGAGACTCCTGTATCTCCAGGTTATCCTGCCATTTTTCTGCCAAAATTTTCTAGGTGTAGTCAGAAGATTCGTAACTTTTGGCGATAGATTTTCCTAAATTTCTATTCACTGTTTATTATTACTTTAGCTGTGCCTGGAAATGTGCTCAGTGTCATCGCATTGGATTGTTGAGTCTGAGGATTTTGTAACTATAGCTTTCACTTCGCAGACTGGGGTGTTACTTTGTTTTGACTTGGAATGTGTTGTTAGAAATTGCTGCTATTGTCAAAATCGTTCTGTTGTGCTAATTTGTTCGCTTCTGCGGATAATTCTTAAATCCTTTTTTGACTTAACATCTTCTGACAATCTCGTTGTTCTAATGTAAATCTTCGAAAGATCCCACATACATTCTTCAAGTTATAAGTTTCTGTAACAACAGTGCATTGTCAAATAGCTTGAAATTCGTTTTTGACTACATATGTTGCTCACGGTACACGGATCGCACTTTACCTATTTATTTCTACATGGAAATTAATATACTTGTATATGTGAATATACTGCACAAGTGTCGTTTTAAGTTATATTTCACGACATACTTATTCGCACTTAAAAGGATCCAATACATAATAGGTCTAGAATAGCCTGCATAGATGCCTCTCATTGATTCATCGGATATCTAAAGGCTTATGACGCTACAAAACGGATTGCGATACTTGTGGTTGGCGAAGAACAGATAGTCATTTGTGTATCTTTGTATTTAAGAATAAAGAAGAAACCCTAATATATATATATAGATTAATCTTCAAACTTTTCAATGAGTTTCAGTAATTCTGTAAAACAAAAATGTATAAACCGATAACTACATCAATATTTACGTAAATGTCCTTGGGGTAATTGTTAAATAGAACAATATTTTGAGAGAAACCACCTTATGAGACACCATAATACTCATAGCCACAATAGGACACATCCTAACTGAGAACATGTTAAACAGAGAAACCACCACAGTACATGCTCTAAATTACTAGTAATGATTGTTTATTTTTTTGTGCAAAGCTGCAAGCATGATTTTTGTGCTTTCTCCACCATAGAGAATCTAATCCAGAATATTAGATTTATAAATCTGTAATGTTACCGCTGACACACTTAGCAGCTATGGAAAAATATATATTCATTTACTTTCTCTAATGGGTTGTTTCATTTTCACTGTTGGCATTTTCTGTCGTTCTTATGTGTTATTGTTTATATGAAATTTGATAATGTTATCTGCAAAAACATCAGATAAAGCCTCAAATCAAATCGATTCTTTCTTCTATAATGTATAACCTTCAATTATACAATGTATAAAAAAACTTAAACCTAATCTGTCTGCTGACATTAGTTTTGAAAGAGACCTGTTCTTTAAGATTGATCAATATCTTCTTTTTCGTTATACGTGATACATAGAAGGAAGGAATTTTGTACTTCGGAATTCCAAATTCCAACATCGTAGTCCAAATTTGCTTACGTGATGTGTAAACATGTTTAAGTAATGTCTTAGTAATACATTCTCTTTGATATCTATGAAACCTAAATCCATTTTAACATATGAAACGATTTTTTCTCAAAGTTTCAAAACGATTCGAAACTTGAAAAAAGTGCCTTCATTTTTACAACATTCATGAATAAAACGTGATCGACACATTATACAAATAAGTTCTACGTTAATTTCTGTCAGTTTCTCCTGTTTTTGTTAATAATTATGGGGTGAAAAACTGCAATATGCTGCACACTAAAATCTAATTAATCAAGGTGTTTATGACAAGAAAATTATTTTTACCTCACTGACAAAGCTTGGGCCAGTGATTGCAACGCCTTCTTCATTAATCTTATCGTAAAATTTCAATCGTCTCTTGCGCTGTAGGCAATTTAGCAAAAAAACATCTTTACCGTTAAATTGTATTACATTCCTCAAGTTATTGGATTTAACACCTTCCCCCTTTCAAATGGTTTCACGGTAAAGTTCAATATCAGTGCGATAACTTACGTTCTAAAGCTGAAATCCCTGTACAATAATTGCTTTCTATTATTACTAAAAGTGCATTTGGGCATAACCTGATCAAAGAGTACAACGTATAAATTAGCTTTAAAATTGAAGACGTTTCCAATAAGCTATCAGAAACGAAACTTTGGATCTCTTTGGTTACGTTGTTCAAGTACATTTCTTTTATTTTTTTTCCCAAACAACTCATCTTTGCGAGCCATGTTTGAATCCATGGAATACTACAAAAGTTTAAGAGTGGCATGTAAGGTTATCTAAATATAGCTTTATATTTGAACTTTGTCATTATTCGTTTACCGGTTGTTGATGTAGGTTTTTCATTCAACAACATGAAAGCTAATTTCAATGAGAAACTTTATTAATATTTTTCTATTATTTTCATGATTTAAAAAAAATTACTGTGGTTGAATATATTTACAGTATCGAACAAACTGTGGATCCAACAACAATCACCACTAACTTTGTAATCACTAGTAGTAAATTAACAAACTTATTATTATTAACAAAATTGCTTATAAGAACAATATTATTTACTGTAGAAACCGTACATGGTTCGATAGAACCTTGGTCACAAAAATATAGTTTGTGTACAGATCAGAAAAATTCTACAATTTAAGGAGCTTGTCAGGTCATGCTCAAGGTACTATAAAAAAGTGGAGTATGTTTTGTACAATAAGTATCATTATGTTTACAAATCATTCTTTTGGTTTTGATACTATGGTAGCTTAAAGTACTTCCTTACACAATGAAACAATCAACAGTTTAAATGTGTTAAAAGGGAAATGCTATTAATCCAGTTTTGTCTTTCAATTACAAAGAGTAATAAATTTTGTAGGATAAATATTCTGAGTTTATACTCCTTAACTTGTCAAAGCTACAAACATTAAAATCAAGCACATGTGTATAATTTTTCTGAGAGTCCAAAATATCGAAAAACAGCTAAGTATAAAAATTTAAAAACTGTATATGAACATCTTCTGAAGACACGACACCTAAAAAAAACAAAGTCAGTCGCATTAAAATAAAACTTATTTTCTAAAATCTTTAGATGGACTTATTGTAAATTTCTTATTCAAACCCAAGATCACGAAATAATTGTAAGTGATTAATATTAAGATTTAAATTATATTTAATTATACTCTTCTTTCTGGAAATTTATGTTGAAAATATTGTACTTCGCATAAGAAGAAACCCACAAAGCTAGTGCTAGTATGTATCAAAGTCCACGTGATATAGAAATCTGGTTTTCGAGCAACAGAAAGCGTAATCAAATTACACACACACACACACACACTTACAAACGCACAATTTGTATCTATTAATTCAAGATAATGGTCGAAGGAGGATGAACTATTAAACTAATGGAATTTTTTAATGACTCTCATATACATAACTGAACGTACTTGTCGCAAGGAGATTTTATCTTTCTGCTTTTATCGTAGTAATGAGGTTCAATTATTTTTATATTCATTTTACCTCACACAACATTCTTATACTTCACATGTACTGAAAATATACATCTTTATACAGGTGTCTTTGATACTTCGAGCTCAACTTTACTTTCCCAGTGTATAATAGTAAATGTAATTTGCTGTAATAAAAGTCCAAAGGTACTACTCTTTAGTGGATTATTTATTTTTTCACTTTTTACGACATTTCAAAAACTCGTGTAGCCATCATCAGGTAACTGCCTTTATTTTGTGAAATGCTACAAAAGCATTTTGTTCCAATTTAGAAAACTTGTAGAGTGACACCTGTGTTTTTCTTTTATAAACATTGTCCCCAGTGTATAATATTTTAAAGTTGCTAAAGTTTGTTGGATGTACACTCGTTGTGCTTTGTTCGTGAATGCGTAATAGGGATCGCTATGTTCTTTGTTCCTGATGTATATGTTGTGGCCTGTTTTGTCTATATAAGTGCTAACGCATCGATCATATCATAATATACTGGAACTCTTGCTTATATGACACTGAAAGAACTTTTTTATTACCCGATACCTAACTTCGACCTTTGCGAAATTTTTATCCAAGGTAGATATAGATTTGCAGTAGGGGTCACGATTTTTCCATTTTGTCTCCGTTTCCCAACACGGAGAACTTTATTTTTCTCCATTCTCAGAGTGCAAATATGACGTCATGAATACGTCACACGTGGATTTAAAGCACTGGTGCCATCTGTATAAATATAATATTACTGTCTATTATATGTCCATGTAAATACTTCGCAGGGTGTGGATGGATCTTTATCAAAATTGGTAAGGAGGGTCATGCACACAAATTTTCAAGTTTGCATTTTGCAGTTTCATGAGTATTTTTGCAGTTTTTTTTTTACAACTGCTTCGTCCCTGTTGAAGGATATTAATCAAATTTAGCATGAAGGTGTGTTGGGTCTATGAGGAAATTCATGCAGATTTGCTGTTTCACATTTTGTGCGTTGTTGTACTGGTTTTATGGGCGTTTAGGTTTGTTTTTTAATCATATATAAAGCAAACAACTTTTCATGTCTTAAGATAACCTTTCGTTAACAATGAATTTACATAACTTCCATCCAACTAGTTGAAACGTATGGAAGTTGTCAAAATAAAGCTTCCTTAGGTGTCTTTTCATGTTTGTTTCCAAATGTTTATGATAATTTTGGTTATATAACTGTGATATTGTAAGAAACCTTTTAGTGTTCGAGTTTGTGCATTTTCTTTAATTCATGGAGTTTATGTATTTTTCTCTTTCTTTTTTTTCTGTTATTGAGTTGTTTTCTTAACATTTGCTTAGGTTCTTGTGGCAATATGTTTATGAAAGTGTTATTAAATGTAATAGATACTGATTCTAGTTCCTACTGCATGTACAGCCCTTTGTCATCCGGATTACGTCAGGTGTTTATCAACAAAATAGAAAGTCAAGGAAATGACACACTCTCATACACAAATTTACATACACAACTGATTTTTTTTTTACAGATTTGAAGACCACAACCATAAATAATCATTTTTACAACAAGCAAACAAGATTTGCTCAAACATTAAATGGAGATAATCAAAACCGGGTTTCAAAGGTTAATTTTCAACAAATTTAATAATTGCCTTAGAAACTATACTTTGGTTAGGTATAATTCCTGTGTGGTTGCCATATTTTTAAACACTTTAGTTTTTGAGTAAAAATTGAAACAAAATATGCGGGTTTTCGAACTCAAGTTCCTCTCGGTCATTCGGCTATTTCCGTGACGTTTTACAACTATTACGTAATAGTTGCCAAACACGCTTCGTTGCGCGCCGACCATTTTGTTCCTTTCATTGCTGGTGTTTTATGTAAATCTATCGGTGCTTTTTTTGGGATTACATACTTTGTGGCCCGTCATGGCCGAGCGCGTTAGGCGTGCGACTCGTAATCCGAGGGTCGGGGGTTCGCATCCCAGTCGCGCTAAACATGTTCGCCCTTTCAGCCGTGGGGGTGTTATAATGTGCAGTCAATCCCACTATTCGTTGGTACAAGAGTAGCCCAAGAGTTGGCGATGGGTGGTAATGACTAGCTGCCTTTCCTCTAGTCTTACACTGCAAAATTAGGGACGGCTCAGGTTTCTACTCCTGGTTGGGGGTTGTGCAGTAGGCTAACGATCTGCTCACTTAAAAAACCAGCCTGTTAACGAATCCGCAAGCGATTGCGGCCCTATGTTCCTTCATGGAATCGAGTGGAATAATAATAATAATAATAACATACTTTGTGAGACTATTTTTTGCTTAGATATTGCTACCTTATGTTTGTTTTATGATAACATGGTTAACTGCGTTGCTTATATTTGTAAAAACGGTTTGGCATCAGGCAAAAGCTTCTTTTCGTTTCCACATGTAGTAGAAGTAACCTACAACATAAACTCGAATCAATATTTCATACAATTTTAACAATCCTCTCAAAAATATTCTTTGGACGCTTATTTAAGATGTATGATGGATTTTCTCTCCTCCTAACAACTTGCTTTAATGTTTCTTCAGGCTACTTAGTTGATCTTAAAGTATTTTAGATTGAGTAACGATTAATATTCTAGTCTAATATCGTACGTCTTCTCTCGTGACAAGTTAGCTAAGCCTGTAGTTATAGAAGCATTATGATTTTGTACTGCTTACACTTGTTGTGGATAATTTATGGTTCTTCATAATTTTTCGAAATAAGTTATGTATCCAAGGTATGCCTTTTTCCTCAATTAAGGGCTTTAAGTTTTCGATCACATAATAAACTTTAATTATGACAAGGAATGTTTAATGATTGATAATTGAGCATGATTAGTGGTTAATGGAGTTTATTCGCTTATTCTTTTACCTAAATAATAATTACTACTCATTAATTATATAACTAATGAGCGATTAGTAATTAGTTGGTTGCAGAAATAAACTGTATGATTACGGTCAACTAACCCCTAACTTATGTAGTCATTTGTTGGAATCTTTTTGTTTCAAGTCTCGCTAGTCTCGTCTCGAAGTTCGTGTGGCTAAGTATAAATGCATGATGAGGGTTAATGAATGAGAAAGCTAAAGAACAAATATTTGTTCTATTCATGGAATTCGTTTGAGCGTAAAATTTCAATCCCTCCTAATGAGAATTATAACTTTTGAGGGCCTGGTTTTGAAGTGTAAAATGTAATATAATCTCACAAGGTCCAGTAGCTCCATTAGTACGTTTTTAATGAGCTGAACGTGGCAAAACGATCATTGTGTCCGAGTTGTGATTTCGAGAACATATTGTTCGTGTCCCATTACCGCAAAAACGACCTCCGCATTTTTGAAAAGTGGGTGCATTATAAAAAAATAATAAAATCTTACTGTTTTGTCAGAAGAGAGTAACCCAATATTAGTGTTAGTTATTTTGTCTAGCTTCCTTCTTTTTAGTCTATCAGATCGAAATTATGTACGGCTCATGCAGATAACTCTTGTGTAACTTAGTTATAGCATTCTAAATAAACAAAGTAGAAAGTTTATGCTAATTAGTACGTCAGTTATACTAGCGTTGTTAAAAATTCAAAAGTAAAATAGTGCTAAAATGTTTTGGAGAATACATTAGGTCGCATGCAGTTTACTATTGGATTAGGTGCCATACCATGAACCTTAAATTCGTTGGTTTGCTTCTTGTTATCGTAAAAAAACAACAACAACAAAAACAAACAATGACAGTCACTCTTCGCAGTGTAGTAAGGGAGCTATAAGAGTGACGGTCATATCTTACTGTTCGGTCTCAAGAGTTAGCGGTGGTCTGGCTGTCTTCCCTTTAGTCTATCAATTTAAAATTAGGAATGTCTAGTTAATACAGTCCTCGTGTCACTGCACAAAATCCAACAAAAAACTAGTTAATTTTTCACACAGAGTTGTTTATTCTGTGATTTCTCAAGGAACTTTACGTATAATAATCATATGTCAATTATTACACGGCAAAGAAAATATTAGGAACACATATTCTTACATAACGAACATTCATGATATTTTCTCAAGACTTGTAAATAGTTCAAACATTCAAAAGATACAATCAGGGTTTGTAAACAGAAATATAAACTTATGCTAAAGATTTCTTTTCGTTTTCACCAGAGGTGAAATGGAAAAGCGAATCTGTGACAGAGGCCTACCTCCTTTATTTGGCCCCACTCTTTATTGTGGACTGTAGTTTTTCCTATTCAACGCTCAACAGCACAGATTGGGTTACCAAACCAAATAATTATCATTATGCCTCGTATACTTGTCAAGAAAGAGGGTATGTGTTTTTCTTATATTAAAGCCACATTGGGCTATCTGTTAAGTCCACCGAGGGAAATTGAACCCCTGATTTTAGTGTTGTAAATCCGTAGACTTACCGCTGTATCAGCGGGGAAGGAAAAAAGGGGGATTTTAACACACACACACACATATATAGATGTATATACAGTCATTAAACAGTTGGTCCACTGTATAATGTCGCATAATGAGTTCGACGAAATGTCTTAACATTGTTTACATACTTTAATTAGTTTACGTTACTATGTGGTGAAGTGAAACGGACTCAAGACTTCATATAAATGAAGTTCAAATAATATATACACACTTTCACAATGGCTAAAAAGGAGTACTGAGGAGTTGGCGGTAGGTGATGGTCACTATCAGCTTTCTTTCTCCTCTATCACTGCTGTTATCTGTTCCTGGATATTGAACGAGAGTTGCGTTAATAACACGTCTTCTCTCAACGAGTTAACGCTTTCGTTCTTGCCAATATATTCAGTAGCTCCAGAACCTTACGAGTAAAGGCAATTTGCATAAGAACACCTTATGAAATGGAAAAAAAACTAAAATCCGTTTGGAAACAAATCCTACAATAAATAGTTTAGCTCAAATTTTTGGATAATTACAATGGTTCTACAATAGGCAGAGATAAAAGAAGCTTTTCGTCGACTGTTATTAAGTTATACAATGTGTGTGTGTGTGTGTGTGTTATTGCAAAGCCATAACCCACTGAGGGGAATCGAAACCCCTGATTTTAGCGTTGTAAAATAGGGGGCAGTAATAAAAGTCGTCAATGTGATTGGCGGTGGGTGGTGATGACTAGCTGTCTTTCCTTTAGTCTTACATTGCTAAATTAGGGACGGCTAGCGCAGGTAGCCCTCGTGTAGCTTTGCGCGAAATTCCAAAACAAGCAAACAATGTAAATCTTGATGACGAGAAACCCAACTTGAAATAAAAATGTATCTCAGAACAACTGTTGTGGGTATTAACACTTTTACTTATAAGGAAAGAACAACGTTTCGACTTCCTTTCAAAAAATGATGATGACCTAGGAAGATCGAAATTTTGTTCTCTCCTTATCAATAAAAGTGTTAATACTCTTACCAGCCATTCTGAGATACAAATAAACAATGTAATTGTTTTAACATTGAACGTATGTACGTACTATTCTACAATTTTGTACTTTAATCATTACGCAAGTCATCAAAGGCAACTTTTTAAAACTCATAACGTAAGTTAATATTTAGAATTACACACAGAATGTTTTCTACGTTAAAATACTTTTTTTATATGTAAGCTTTCGGCACTCTTGCCGGAGCCTTAATACGTCAACATTGATTGACTGCTTGTTTGTAATTGGGCCAAAAACTACCCAATGAGCTAGCTATCTGTGTTTTGCTCACCACAGATATCGAAACCCGGTTTCTAGCAGTGTGAATCCTCAGGCATTCCACTTTGCCACTGGAGAGCTTATCTGTCAACAATGTAGAATCCAGTAAAAGGACCGAAAGCTTGCAAATGAAACAAAAGTATTCCAATGTAGAGAATATTTTGTGTAAAATTTTTACCACCAATCATTGTTAAAGATATTACGAAACAAGGAATGCCGTTTGAAGAACACCATGGTTTGGGATAGCACAACGAGAGGCAGAGGTGCAGATGTGCAATATAAATTGCTGCATTTGAAAAAAAAAAAAACATTTTCTTTCCTTTTGCTGTCATGTTTTGAACTACTTGGTGTTGCAAATACCAGAAACAAGTCAAAAACATTTTTCGATTTTTTGTTTGAAAGAAAAATGTTACATCTTGCAAGAACTAGTAGATGGGTTTGTCAATATTAATCATAAATCTTTTGATTGACTGCTTGTTTGTTAAAAGTATGAAATTGAAATTGTAAAAGTAGTAAGACATCGGCGTGCGACTCGTAATCCTAGGGTCGCGGGTTCGCGCCCGCGTCGCGCTAAACATGCTCGCCCTCCCAGCCGTGGGGGCGTATAATGTTACGGTCAATCCCACTATTCGTTGGTAAAAGAGTAGCCCAAGAGTTGGCGGTGGGTGGTGATGACTAGCTGCCTTCCCTCTAGTCTTACACTGCTAAATCAGGGACGGCTAGCACAGATAGCCCTCGAGTAGCTTTGTGCGAAATTCCAAAACAAACAAACAAGTAAGACATCATACGAAATGTAGCAGTAATGAAAGGTAAGAAAACTAAGAGTGCAACCTATTGTAAAATTGGTAGTTTTCATTAGACCAAAGAGACATTGGGTTATCTAGAGTGTCCATAAATAGCACCCCGGATCTTAGTAATTCATTAAATTTACCACTGTCTCAGTTTAGTATGTTTCGCCTTTAAAAATAAATCAGTAATCAAATAAACGAAAGCTTATTACTAGATCTGATATTTACAGAAGAGTTATCGGTTGTTCCAAAATGCATTTGTCATGCAAAATGATAGTCTTGCTAATTTCGAATCCAAGGGTGCTTGGCTGAGTAAATAATGCATTTTTATGTTTATTTGTAAGAACGTAAAAATAGTATACCTAATAAAATATACTCACTACCGGGTCGATTTTCATTTTTGATCCAAGTTTATAGCTTAGGCTGACTTGAAAGTTAATATTAACCCTTTTGCAATGGGCTAGAAGATTACATGTCAAAATGTTGATTGGCATTGGACACTGGAGATCTTGAAATGTGAGAACAATGAAATATTAAAATCATGAATAGATTCAATATTATCCAGCACCACAATAGAGCTATCTGTAGTATTCTTTCTCAACATTCAAGTGCTAATATAGAGCTGTGGTTCCCAACCAGGGATGCGAGATAGCGTTCCAGGGGGTGCGAGAACATATTAAAATATTTTTAGGGGTGCGGGGCATAAAAAGGTTGGGAACCACTGATATAGAGGTAATGTAAATAGTTAATATCAATCATTATCATTTCTTGGGCAACTCTTGACAGGCCAAATAGCAGGATTTCATTCTTAGTATTATAAAGCATATAAAACCTCAAAGTGCGCATAGCTTTTTTTTTTCTTTAGCAGTAACGAGACGCGAAACATTAAACCTAGGTGTAACATAGGTGTATGGTCCGTCAGGCTAACTACCAGGCTACACTTTATCTCCAGTAAACTAACATACAACTAAAATACACTCATACAAGATTCGCCACATTCTCAATTCACAAGGATGTTGTAAGAAGATGAATTTCTAGAACATTTACAAATAATTTGTAAAAAGCACAGCTTCAAGGAAATTACGTAAAATTTACATAAGTGCCTAAATTTATATTTCCAAGTAGATACGACAAATTTGACGCTGTTAAGATACATTTATATATTGAAAGTGCTTACAGTTAAATGCATTAAAATTCCCTTTAAAATGTTTAAGAAAACATTTATTTCTTATTGTTACTTTAAAAGAAATAAATGAATTCACAAATACATAAAAACATAAAAATGCCGGTTTTGTATCATCCAGGCTACTCTTCATTAATAAATGTATTACGGAAACTGACCATACTTTAGACGAAACCTTTTTCCAAATATTCCCATTTTGGTATTATTGTGAAAACAATAAAAGATTATTTTATGAATATTATTTTATTAATAAATTTAAAACGATATTAAATATTACATGGTTTAACATACATAGAAACTTTAATACATTTGTAAAGCTTTAATATCATAAAACGCGAAAATAAAATATTAAGAGCAGCAAACCAACTATTATCATACACACGTGTCAACTATGCACACAAAATCAGTAACTTACCCACCCTTAGAAACAGGCTCACAGAAATATCATACAAATATTACTTAAAAGCATAACATAGAAACGAACTAACTGAATCATTATATAAATTAGCCAGTGCACCTACAAAATACATTTCACCATATAACATATTTCAACAATTACAAATCACTCAACAAAATACATAATCACTTGATCACCTTAAACAAGCTAAATCAAATTACAAGAAAACTTCTACATAAAAGTAAATAATCTTCCACAAACGGGGACGAAGAGGAACCACAACGTTCTTGACTACCCCTGTTGGGAAAAGAATTCATCAGGCTTCTTTCTTTCTAAACTAAACCCCTGCCAAGTTCAAAGCGTAAAGTAGGTCTATTCAGTGGCCCCCGATGGTACAGTGCTTTCGGAAAAGTTATTGTAGAAACTAAGAATGTAGGTGTGTCTTTTTAGAGAAAAGCCATGTCAGGCTCTCTGCAATGTCTAGTGAAGGGAATCAAACCCACGATTTCAGCATTGCAAATCCAAAGACTTACTGGAGGACAATCCTGTATGATACGAAATCAGAATATTTTATGTATTTGTGGTTTTATTTATTTCTTTTACATTAGAGTAATAAATAAATGGTTTTAAACATATTTCATTTCATTTTATATTTTTTCATTTATATATATATATATTATTGATATAAATAGGCAGTAACGAATTAAATGGACAAAGTAAATGTATACACTGAGTTTGAGATGAGACTTACTGCATACAAAATTCGCATGTAAAAAGACCTTGAGAGTGTTTTAATGTAATTCATTCGAGACTAACATTTTCGTAACATAGCACTACGTTTCAAACACGTGTGTAATACGATCTATTTCAAAGTGCTCAATGTATACAAAGAATTTCATGTTGTATACTAACTATTCTACGGTAACATTAAGAGGTCGGCTGTCTCATATCTGTTTTATTTATGTTTTGCTAAAAGCTGCTCTTCCTGAAAATATTACTCCACAGAAAGTTTTTCTCCAAAAAAAGGCATTTCTTGTATTTCAAAAATATCAGAGAAAGGAAAAGAAACACGACAGCGATACAGAGATGAAAAACTTTGAAATTCGAGTTCTTTCGCCACATCTTTAGTAATTACGTACAACTATTGTCAAAAAGATTTATGAAACATAATATATGTTCGGACTGTTCAATAATATGCATTATTCAGTTACTTAATGTACATAAAAATAATCTCCTTTCTTCTAATCTCTTGTTATAGGTCAGTTACTTAAACCATTGAATATGTTATTTTCGCTGACATTTTTTTCCAGATTATTATTGGTTGTAGTTTTGCGTTAAAGTTGGCAGTTATTCTATTTACAACCAATGGAGCTTAAGCATTGGTTACTTTTAATCACGACCCGGCATGGCTAGGTGGTTAAGACGCTCGACTCGTAATCAGAGGGTTGCGCTTTCGAATCCCTGTCACACCAAACATGCTCGCTCTTTCAGCCATAGGGGTGTTATAATGTGATATAATGTTATAATCTCACTATTCGTTGGTAAAAGAGTAGCCCAAAGGTGGTTGATGATGATTAGTTGACTTCCCTCTCGTCTTACACTGCTAAATTATGGACGGATAACGCAGATAGCTCTCGTGTAACTTTGCATTAACTTCAAAAACAAAGGAAAATCATCGAATGTTGGCATTATAAAAATGTTAGAATGTCGTACGTTCTTTACAGAGTTTTAAAAATATTCCAAGCTATTTAATCCAGTAAGTTCAACGCTAGAGAAATATAATTTATGGCTCTAAATTACCACCACTGTTTTGAAGTGGAATTTTTACAGTTTTTTATTGCACGATATATTTGTATTAAGCATCTTGAAGGAATCCGAACACTGACCCTATAGGTCCTGGTTAGTCATAAGAAAGAGTGCTTGGTTTGGTGACAATCGATCTAGCACTTCGTCATCTATACAAGTGCAAATAACGTAAAAGGAAGACATAGAGGTTCGAAGGGGTGGCATATAATAGCTCAGATATGAACGACAAACCCAAAGGTATAAGATGGGTTTTGTGAAAATTGTCTCAGCGGTGCTTCAGAAATATAAGCGGGAAAACGTAAACTTTTATGAAATAATTGTTCGGATAACTATTCCATTACTAACATAGTATTATAATAGTAGCAACGGAAACGTTCAGAAGCCAGTTCTTTCAGTAGGTAACGCCTTCTAAGTTATTTTAAGTGAAAGAAAATAGACAGACACCACAGTCTGGTTTGATAATAGCTCTCATTTTTATAGCTCGTGCAACTAAAAACGAAAACTGGCAATATTACGACGAATAGCACGGCAAAGCAGGATCTTTCCATTTTTAGAATAAATATTACGTACCTACATGCATCCATTTCATTTATATGTTACCAAGGGATGAATTATCTTAAATATCTTTCTGACCAACTTTTCAGTGCACACTCAGCTCAAACAAAGTGACAAATCTCGCTACAAAGTTTTTTTATTCAGATTATTTTGACTTGAACATTCTCTGAATTGAAAACACTTAACTTCAGAATGATTTCACATAAGAATAGTATTGCCTACCCTGGTATGCAAAGTAATTCTTTTGTGTGGTTCTAATATACACTCTGAGTATTTTCAGATGTATCGTTTGACGAATTTTAAACAATCTTACTTTCTTATCGTATGTATAAAATTGAATAGTCTCTTTTATACTAAATTACAGCTATATTCAGATCATGCATATCAAAGATGAATGCTTCCTAAATTCTTCTTAACACGTTTGGCACTTAAATGTTGTTTTAATCTTTTATTAGGCGTAATTTAGAGTTTAAGTAAAATTCAGTTTATGGTTCCACAAATACTACATATTAAAAGTACAGGGGCTGAACAAGCTGTCCGAGTAGAATTTAAATCATCGTAGTTATTTACGGATGATTTCAAATTAGATCCATGATTCATTTTATAAAGATACTGATTTTGCAAACATCAGGGAAGCAAATCATTATTTGAGTTTCCAATTGTTTGATCTCACCGTAGTTTTACAAATTATTAACTTTAGTCTTGTTTTGAACGCATCGAAGGCCTGACATGGCCAGTTGGTTAAGGCATTCGGCTCCTAATTTGAGGGTTACGGTTTCGAATCCCCGTCACACCAAACATGCTCACTCTTTTAGCCGTGGGGGCATTATAACGTGACGGTCAATCTCATTATTCGTTGGTAAAAGAGTAACGGTGGGTGGTGATGACTAGCTGCCTTTCCTCTCGTCTTTCACTGCTGAATTAGGGACGGCTAGCGCAGATAGCCCTCGTGTAACGTTGCGCGAAATTCAAAACAAACATATCGAACGCATCATTTATCTAAGTTTTTGAAGTAGATTTTACATCTAAAGTTCGATTGTAAAAAGTTTGCTTGTAGCAACTAAATTCGATAAATATCTAGAAATAAACTGAAAAATCTCCAAAGCTCTAGTAATATTTAACTATACCATTCTTACAATCAAATTAATCTCGACTCTAAATACCAAATTAAATTTACAATATTCTGTCCATTACTAAAAGTAACAAAAAATATAGAAAGGAAAGGCCAACGTCATTCGGAATTGACATGTTCATTCGAATACATAAAAAATGTTTCTTCACAATTAAAACTGATAACGCCCAAAGACATTTATTTTTCACTTCAAAACCTTTAAGGCACGTCATAACTCATGATGAGAAAAGTAATATATACACATCAAGACAAAATACATTAGCAATTTATTTACTTGACATGTAAAACTGTTGTTGTCAAACTTCATAAAATAAATTATATTTCATTTCAGATTTTGATATTATTTAAAAAAATGGATAGATAATTAAAACGTAATTTCAGTATTCAATAAAAATGGCTTTTTATAACTAATCAAAGTCGTACTAATAACAACTGTCATCAAGACTAGAAAACAACTTTGACTTTATTCTTCAAAGTGTCACGCAAATCAATAAATTTGAAACTTGCGCAGAACTGTTTATGATTTTGAAATGATTAGTTAGAGAAAAGGCAGCAAACCAACTGTGTACCCTGCCATCTTGTAGGTTGTTTTATCTTATTCAACAGTAGCATTTGACTTTCTTATGCCCCCACAATGGCTCAGCGGTATGTCTGCGGAATTACAAGGCTAAAATCCGGGTTTCAATATCCGTGGTGGGCAGAGCACAGATAGCCCATTGTGTAGCTTTGTGCTTAATTAAAAACAACAACAACGACTTTCTTATACAACCATGGCTTTAAAATATCGCGCTCGTTTTTGCAGTAACAGAACGTAAGGTGTGAACCCTCGGTTTCACAGTCTGAATATTCTAATCACTAGTTCCCAGCAGATGCATGACTAAACGTGATACAAATAACTTAAACTATTCCTTGACAATTTCATCTAGCCGTTTTAATTCCTTATCTACCACACTAATGGATAAATCGTATTTCTTTATTATACTCATTCGTGATGATGAGAAACCCAAATGAAAAAAAAAATACATTCTCAAGACACCTTGTTAACCTGAAGATGACCTAAGACGGTCGAAACGTTGTTCTGTATTTTATTTTAAATAAAGTTTTATTACCCATACCATATTATATTTTTTATGTACAAGCATTGCTTTTTCGCTACAACACGAGATTCGCGTGTTAAACAGGGTTGAGACATTTTGTACAGTTTATTTAAGTTTCTAAGACACTATAATTCTTCAAGATCATTTGTAGACAGTTGTAGCATTATGCTCTAGATATCAACGTGTTCACAGATTTCTTAAACGATTGTTTCTAAGCTCTGGAATTGCGTGAAACATAATATAATTTTGCTAGGCTACAGTATGACATGAAAAGATATTCTGAAACTGTCTCTTGATATAAATAATTTATTTATTGCTGTAAGCCCTTGTCCTCACTGGTAGGGAATGTTGACACGTGTAACGCAAATGGGCTCGTCTCACACAGTTTGGAATTAGGTTCCGCACTCTGGAATGTTTTACAAATACCGCTAAGCAACGGTGCTCACAATAACCAGTGACGTTTCACAGACCTAGAATTATTTGATGTCATAAATGTCATTACTTTACTGCGCAATTACTTCAAGTTGTCAGCAGATAGATGCTTTATTAATATCAGATAAAAGAAAACAAAGTCGTCAGCAGATAGATGCTTTATTAAGATCAGATATTAGAAAATAAAGTCGTCAGCAGATAGATGCTTTATTAAGATAAGATATTAGAAAATAAAGTCGTCAGCAAATAGATGCTTTATTAAGATCAGATATTAGAAATTAAAGTCGTCAGCAGATAGATGCTTTATTAAGATCAGATATTAGAAAACAAAGTCGTCAGCAGATAGATGCTTTATTAAGATAAGATATTAGAAAATAAAGTCGTCAGCAAATAGATGCTTTATTGACATCAGATATTAGAAAATAAAGTCGTCAGCAGATAGATGCTTTATTAAGATCAGATATTAGAAAATAAAGTCGTCAGCAGATAGATGCTTTATTAAGATAAGATATTAGAAAACAAAGTCGTCAGCGAATAGATGCTTTATTGACATCAGATATTAGAAAATAAAGTCGTCAGCAGAGAGATGCTTTATTAAGATCAGATATTTGAAAATAAAGCCGTCAGCAGATAGATACTTTATTAAGCAGATATTAGAAAATAAAGTCGTCAGCAAATAGATGCTTTATTAAGATAAGATATTAAGAAATAAAGTCGTCAGCAGATAGATGCTTTATTAAGATCAGATATTAGAAAATAAAGTCGTCAGCAAATAGATGCTTTATTGACATCAGATATTAGAAAATAAAGTCGTCAGCAGATAGATGCTTTATTAAGATCAGATATTAGAAAATAAAGTCGTCAGCAGATAGATGCTTTATTCAGATCAGATATTAGAAGATAAAGTCGTCAGCAGATAGATGCTTTATTAAGATCAGATATTAGAAAATAAAGTCGTCAGCAAATAGATGCTTTATTAAGATCAGATATTAGAAAATAAAATCGTCAGCAAATAAATGCTTTATTCACATCAGATATTAGAAAATAAAGTCGTCAGCAGATAGATGCTTTATTAAGATCAGATATTAGAAAACATAGTCGTCAGCAGATAGATGCTTTATTAAGGTCAGATATTAGAAATTAAAGTCGTCAGCAGATAGATGCTTTATTAAGATCAGATATTAAAAAATAAAGCCGTCAGCAGATAGATGCTTTATTAAGATCAGATATTAGAAAATAAATTCGTCAGCAAATAGATGCTTTATTGACATCAGATATTAGAAAATAAAGTCGTCAGCAGATAGATGCTTTATTAAGATCAGATATTAGAAAACAAAGTCGTCAGCAGATAGATGCTTTATTAAGATCAAATATTAGAAAATAAAGTCGTCAGCAGATAGATGCTTTATTAAGATCAGATATTAGAAAACAAAGTCGTCAGCAGATAGATGCTTTATTAAGATCAGATATTAGAAAATAAAGTCGTCAGCAGATAGATGCTTTATTAAGATCAGATATTAGAAAATAAAGTCGTCAGCAAATAGATGTTTTATTGACATCAGATATTAGAAAATAAAGCCGTCAGCAGATAGATACTTTATTAAGCAGATATTAGAAAATAAAGTCGTCAGCAGATAGATGCTTTATTAAGATCAGATATTAGAAGATAAAGTCGTCAGCAGATAGATGCTTTATTAAGATCAGATATTAGAAAATAAAGTCGTCAGCAGATAGTTGCTTTATTAACATAAGATATTAGAAAATAAAGTCGTCACCAGATAGATGCTTTATTAAGATCAGATATTAGAAAATAAAGTCGTCAGCAAATAGATGCTTTATTGACATCAGATATTAGAAAATAAAGTCGTCAGCAGATAGATGCTTTATTAAGATCAGATATTCGAAAACAAAGTCGTCAGCAGATAGATGCTTTATTAAGATCAAATATTAGAAAATAAAGTCGTCAGCAGATAGATGCTTTATTAAGATCATATATTAGAAAACAAAGTCGTCAGCAGATAGATGCTTTATTAAGATCAAATATTAGAAAATAAAGTCGTCAGCAGATAGATGCTTTATTAAGATCAGATATTAGAAAACAAAGTTGTCAGCAGATAGATGCTTTATTAAGATCAGATATTAGAAAATAAAGTCGTCAGCAGATAGATGCTTTATTAAGATCAGATATTAGAAAATAAAGTCGTCAGCAAATAGATGTTTTATTGACATTAGATATTAGAAAATAAAGTCGTCAGCAGATAGATGCTTTATTGACATCAGATATTAGAAAATAAAGTCGTCAGCAAATAGATGCTTTATTGACATCAGATCAGATATTAGAAGATAAAGTCGTCAGCAGATAGATGCTTTATTAAGATCAGATATTAGAAAATAAAGTCGTCAGCAGATAGTTGCTTTATTAACATAAGATATTAGAAAATAAAGTCGTCAGCAGATAGAAGCTTTATTAAGATCAGATATTAGAAAATAAAGTCGTCAGCAAATAGATGCTTTATTGACATCAGATATTAGAAAATAAAGTCGTCAGCAGATAGATGCTTTATTAAGCAGAGATTACAAAATAAAGTCGTCAGCAAATAGATGCTTTATTAAGATAAGATATTAAGAAATAAAGTCGTCAGCAGATAGATGCTTTATTCAGATCAGATATTAGAAAATAAAGTCGTCAGCAAATAGATGCTTTATTGACATCAGATATCAGAAAATAAAGTCGTCAGCAGATAGATAGATGCTTTATTGACATCAGATCATTAGAAAATAAAGTCGTCAGCAGATAGATGCTTTATTAAGATCAGATATTCGATAACAAAGTCGTCAGCAGATAGATGCTTTATTAAGATCAAATATTAGAAAATAAAGTCGTCAGCAGATAGATGCTTTATTAAGATCAGATATTAGAAAATAAAGTCGTCAGCAGATAGATGCTTTATTAAGATCAGATATTAGAAAATAAAGTCGTCAGCAGATAGATGCTTTATTAAGATCAGATATTAGAAAATAAAGTCGTCAGCAGATAGATGCTTTATTAAGCAGATATTAGAAAATAAAGTCGTCAGCAGATAGATGCTTTATTAAGATCAGATATTAGAAAATAAAGTCGTCAGCAAATAGGTGCTTTATTCACATCAGATATTAGAAAATAAAGTCGTCAGCAGATAGATGCTTTATTAAGATCAGATATTAGAAATAAAAGTCGTCAGCAGATAGATGCTTTATTAAGCAGATATTAGAAAATAAAGTCGTCAGCAGATAGATGCTTTATTAAGATCAGATATTAGAAAACAAAGTCGTCAGCAGATAGATGATTTATTGAGATCAGATATTAGAAAATAAAGTCGTCAGCAGATAGATACTTTATTAAGCAGATATTAGAAAATAAATTCGTCAGCAAATAGATGATTTATTAAGATCAGATATTAGAAAATAAAATCGTCAGCAAATAGATGCTTTATTGACATCAGATATTAGAAAATAAAGTCGTCAGCAGATAGATGCTTTATTGACATCAGATATTAGAAAATAAAGTCGTCAGCAGATAGATGCTTTATTAAGATCAGATATTAGAAAACAAAGTCGTCAGCAGATAGATGCTTTATTAAGATCAGATATTAGAAAATAAAGTCGTCAGCAGATAGATGCTTTATTAAGGTCAGATATTAGAAAATAAAGTCGTCAGCAGATAGATGCTTCATTAAGATTAGATATTAGGAAATAAAGTCGTCATCAGATAGATGCTTTATTAAGATCAGATATTAGAAAAAATATTTGTTCTTGATATCATTTACGTAATTTAATAGTTTCCTGTCCTATATAATATATCAGAAATACGATCAAATTACTTGACTTAATGAATATTGTAACTGATTCCTAAAGATATTTGGCGTATTTTTAATATGTAATTAAAACAGATAGGGTATTACAGAATATATTTTAAACTGTTTGTAAATACATTTGACAAAAGGCTCAGGAAACATGTTGATGGAAGAATCATTTGTTTTATTAAATGCATCTTTTATATGAAGAAAGAATATCTTGATTCGAAGGTTTTTGATTATGGTGTAGAACGCCCAATATTAATAATGATTTGAAAATATTGTTTGATCATTTTCCAGCAACTCTAAACTTGAACCTAAAATGATATGTATAATTTGATGCATTTGTTACTAAACAGTAATATTTGACTTTTAATTGTGTGTTTGCACTAAGATCATAAGTGTCATGAACATGTTTTTGTTAACTTTTTTAGGAAAAAAGAGTTGGTACAAACCTCCTTTTAATCAAAACTGGATCATTGCACAAGTAGAGCACATTTTTATGAATACATATTAGAACTAGCCTTGCTTTAGATATAAATTTAAATTTTAACACAAAAGCCGCTTCACGCTCATTTTCACAGGACCAAGACCAAGTTTTTTTTTACTTCTATTCCAAATTAAGAAATGATTTAGTATTACATCAATAAAAACATAGAATGAAAGTATATCAAGAAATGTCAGTTTTTTTCAAAATTCCTTTTAGTATAACATCTTGCTTTCATATCGAACACGACTGTGATATGTAAGGTTATATGAACACGTGGATCGCTTAAGTAGTTTTTTTTTTTTTTTGGAATTTCGCACAAAGCTACTCGAGGTCTCTCTGTGCTAACCGTCTCTAATTTAGCAGTGCAAGACTAGAGGGAAGGCAGCTAGTCATCACCACCCACCGCCAATTCTTGGGCTACTCTTTTACCAATGAATAGTGGGATTGACCGTCACATTATACGCCCCCACGGCTGGGAGGGCGAGCATGTTTAGTGCGACGCGGGCGCGAACCCGCGGATTACGAGTCGCACGCCTTACACGCTTGGTCATGCTTAAGTAGAGTACTGGAATACAAAACATCTTAACTCTATTAATATCAATACATTGCTACAAGACAAAAATACATTTCTCTTTGTAATGATTCTTCTTGAAACTTCTTAAAATATTAATGATGGCTTTTCAGAAAATCCATCTGAAAACCTTTATTTTTGTTTAGATAAAAATACGTGTATGGATATAATATTGTTTATTTTTGAATTAATGATTTACTCTTTCATAAAATATAACATCAATCAAGGCTATATAATATCGTTATAAAGTGCTGTAATTGTTAATAAACGTGCTAGTATATTTATTTATCGATTTACGAATGAGTAAAAAACATACAACAAAAACTATATAAATAAAACATTCCATATGGAATGTCACTCCGTTTGAATGTCTATCTTGTGCAGGATTTCCGTGTACCTTTCCTATATTAAAAGTAGCTAGAAGCTGCAATGCTTAGTGATTATTATATCGGAGTTTAGATGTTTCACAGAGAAGTAAAGAATAACCCATATTTGTTAATTATAGCTTTGAAAACGGAAAATGTATTGTCATAAAGAATGTAAATCACCTCTCATAGTTCTTTGATACGCAAATTAAATCGCTGATCATGTCACATGATATGAAATGCTAACTAATCGGTGATTTAGTCTATGCCACGTAAAGTTATCTCAAATAATCTTATCTAAGTTGTCACGTTCAAATGAATCGCAGAGTTTAAAGTCTTTTAAGCTTGGCCTGGCATGGCCAAGCGCGTAAGGCGTGCGACTCGTAATCCGAGGGTCGCGGGTTCGAGCCCGCGTCGTGCTAAACATGCTCGCCCACCCAGCCGTGGGGGCGTATAATGTGACGGTCAATCCCACTATTCGTTGGTAAAAGAGTAGCCCAAGAGTTGGCGGTGGGTGGTGATGACTAGCTGCCTTCCCTCTAGTCTTACACTGCAAAATTAGGGATGGCTAGCACAGATAGACCTCGAGTAGCTTTGTGCGAAATTCAAAAAACAAAACAAAAACTCTTAAGCTTTTTGTGAATAAACCTCAAAGAAGACATATTAATATTTCATTTGTGTGGTTGTGCGGAAAAACCATCGAACAAATAAAACCTTGACAATCATATAAAGCCTATTGCAAACTACAATATTGTATTGAACAAAATTGTTCAGTTGCTTAGATATTTGAAACAAGGCCAAACCGTGTGATTGTATAAACTGTCAGAAACAGACTTCATAAGGTCAACTGAATAACAGACGGTTTCTACAAACTGTTATAAACGTACTTTGAAAGCCAACAGAATATCAGACGCTCAGAAATGTAAAGCTTACAATATCAAGGCACAAAACACCTCGCTTGCAGTGATGCCTGACATGTTATGTCACTCCCACTTCTCCACCACCATCCCTTGTTATAAATGGTTCCACACATTCTTGAAGAGACTTACGACTGGAGTGGCCTGAATGCTCATCATGACATCAGTTTTATCATGTTTATTGTAGGACATTATCTTTGGATATAAACCACATTCCTTCAAGTGATCCGAAATATTAAATTCACGCTGAAACAGCGTTTGAGGAATGGCCAAGGATATTATAGAACCTAAAAATACTTTGATTTGATTTTTACAACACCAGTCAGTAAGGTGTCTTTATTGTTCGTAGTGGTTATGCTGCATATTAAAGGTCATCAACTATGAATGTTTAAGACCACTCATACTGAATGTCACACTTTTGAGTGTAGGCTAAACAAATGACAATTTCAACTCATATAAGGGATCACGAAGTGACTAATTTACACAAAAATGGACTTAGATGGTGATCGACATAATTTTATAATAGTAGCTTTGCTTTCTTGTAGCTAAAATATTATAAAATTTAACTACTCTCTAAATGTTTTATGCAGCGTAATATGAAATTATAATATTTCGTTGTACAAAATTTTAAGAATAAATAATAAATGTTGAAGTTAACTATTTCTATTGCATTCAAAAACCGGAATTTAAAAACAAAACAACAAAAATTGTTGTTAGAATACTTCCAATACTCTATTGAGGTAATTGAAATAACTAATTATATCTCAAGAATGTATCCTCATTAGCTTAATATTTCACTGTTATAGCGACGTAATGCTTTAATGTTGATACGTTCTGGAGACATGGGTTGTTATTTTATTTACCTTAATAGAAATGGTTCACAATAAACTCTAGTTTGCGTTAAATAAAGTTAAGGATAATAATGTCTAGTACCTTAACAATTTCCAATACAGTTAAGGTGTAAAGTGTGGCAAATTTACTGTCATAAGTTTTTTGCGTTGGTAGCTTGAAACATAATCTTGTTTTCTAAAAAAAACGAAAATTTTCAATATATATCTCAATATTACTATAAATATTCACCTCCGTAAAACATACCTTAATAATCAACGAAAAATTTCCCATAAATTGTGTTCCACTTATTAGAATCATCATCTTATTATCTATTTGGTACTATTCGTACAGAATATGTAATTATTAAGTATTTAAATCTCTCTGATTTCCCAAATTTTCATTCTATGGGAAAATAAATATTGATAGTCTATAAATAGATGCTAACAAACGTTTTCTGCTTCATTCTTTGACCAGTCTACAATTCTTGTCAAAGCTGTTTTCCACGTTCTTCTTCTACGTGAAAATTTGGTAGTGACCACTTATCTCAGTGATGGCTGTATTTTACCTCCCTCCCACTAATTGTGTTCTTGGACAATGCCTTGCTTGTGGGGCTACTGTTTATCTTAAATATACCAATTAAAATGTGCAATTTCTTGGTGATTGAATGTATGGTCTTTAACTGCAAGACTTTGATCAATAATTTTGTTTGTAAGCACTGTGGTGTTCTACGAAGCTGCTAAGGTTCGTGTGATATGATAAGGTATTGACGGTGGTAAATGAAGTTAGTTCCAGTCTTAAACAGGAGTGGAGTGCGTTGTCAACTGCAATCACCCACTCCATAATAACAAAGTTATCTTATGTAGAACTACACGTCGCGAACATGATCTGAGACACTAATTAGTCTAAATGATACATCTACGTTCCAGTCATTAATTATGAAATAATAAATTCTAATACTTCCTAAAAAATATAAATTTTTGATCAAAGCTAATGAAATTCAATCAAGTAAGTGAATTATTTAAACAGTGATGTAAAAATTAAGCTAATTGCTAGTTCTGAAGAATTAATACAATTAAAATAAATACGACTTTCTCAGAATTACAATTTGATAAAGCAAGTGTTGTAAGATTGTGTTAAAACTAGACAGTAAGGTCTAGTTACATTAAAATGTTGCATATAAAAGTAATATGTATATTTTAGAAAAATGTTGTACTTACGTATAAGTTAAAAATATTTTTTTAAATTGCTCATTCACTGAAATTTACCCTAAATGGGACATTTATCTTTCACAATAAAGATTTCAGTATCTGTTGTGAGTTATTCAGAAACGAAACTTTTACGTGGGCTAAACGTTCAAGTTATAGATTTCACTCCAGTTATTGATTTATTCATAAAGACGGATAGTTTTATAAAACAAGATTGGTAAACTGAAGTAGCTATTATATCCATGAGGTATTTCTGTTTCTGTACTTTTTTTCAATTTCTTAGAATATGAAATGAAAGAAAAAATAGAATGACAGTGGAAAGAGCAGGATTCACTGCAACATCCTATTCTATACTGTTATATTTCAAAGTTACTCAGTTTGTCTTAGAGATTATGCGCAATCAGGCTAGCCTAAGCCTAAGTTATAATTATAGAATAAACATGTCTTAATGACAAACGTTATTTCGTATATTTGCATACATACCGTAACATTTTAAATATTTAATGGACTTAAACTAAGCATTTTATACTAACGGGTGTGTATTAGCTTCAAATGAACAAAATATATACTTACTGCTTTTGATCAATGCCTTACATATCTTGCTAATAAAAGTAAAAACTCTGCATGTCCCTTAGTATTTAAGTATTTAATAATTAAGATAATGATTATAGTTGCATAAAATATCAGCAAAAACGCATGCGCGTAATGCTGAATAAGTTTATTAAAAGATCTAATAAATTAGAGTTTCATATTCCAAATATTTCAGGTCCGACATGACCAGCTAGGTTAAAGCGTTCGACTCGTAATCCGAGGGTCACGGGTTCGAATTTCTATCACACCGAATATACTCGCCTTTTCAGCATGGGAGCATTATAATGTTGCGTTGGGTGGTGATGATTAGCTACCTTCCCTCAAGTGTAAGACTGCAAAATTAGGGACGACTAGCACAGATAGCCTTCGTGTAGCTTTGCGCGAAATGCAAAAACCAACTATTTTACGTTTAACAGAAACGTTTCGAGCTCTGCGAATGGTGAACAATAAACAAAGTTTAAGTAATATTAAAGTACCAATTAAAAAAAAAGATATCTTTGGAAAGTATAATAAAGGTATGTACTTTTTTTTTAATGGAAAACGTTTTGAAAAAAATGGGTTAAAGAAGTTTTATAATGGCGAATCTTATTCCTTAAAATTCTATGGTTGAAATTTAATATTCTATTAAGAATTTTTTTTTCATATTTGATCGAGATGCGCGTCGTAAACTGATTTATATTTTTACGGACAACAGGTAAATATGTTCAGTTGTTTATTCGTAAATCAAAAGTATATTTTTAGTTTGAAAATTTCTTCCTATAATTAAAGTTTATGAATATTTTAAGAGAGATGTTGTGTTCGGTTTATTGTTTTCTACCCCTTGAAACAGTCGAAGTATAGCCATCCATTATTATTCAGTAGCATGTGCATTACTCGCAGAAATCATAATACGTGAAGACTAAACCTAACTGGTACAATTTAACAAGCTTCTTTGTGTATTCCTCCTTAGTAACGTGGGTGTGTGTTTTCTTATAGCAAAGTCACATCGGACTATCTGCTGAGTCCACCGAGGAGAAACGAACCCTCCTAGTAACTCAACGGCATATCTGCGGATTTACAACCCTATAAACCTGGTTTCTGTACGTATGGTGAGTAGGGCACAGATAGCCAATTGTGTAGCCTTGTGCTTAATTACAAACAACAACTTTGTGTAATTTCAGTCTAAGTTTTATTTATTTCACCTCCAATGGCAGAGCGCTAAATCTATGGGCTTACAACGCTAAAGATCGAGTTTTGATACCTGTAATTGGCTCAGCATAAATAGCCCACTGTCGAGCTTTGTGGTTAACCATAAACAAAGAGATATTTATATACTTATTTATTGTACGTTATCGTTCACCCAATGACCCTCATCGTCATGTCTCTACTATAAAGAAAAAAATATGTAGATGTTTAATATTTACAGTAGATTCCCACGAATTAAAAACACAAAACAAAACAGAACATTTATAAATCTTTTGTACTTGAAAAGTAACCCCAACATAATTTGATGTTATATTCTTAAGGATTAACTATTTCTATTAATTAAATATGCAAGCTCAGGAATTCCCAGTTTCATTGAATCACTTTGTGGACAAACGTGTCTGATTACCTTATTGAGGAAACCATTTTGAAAATTTGGCGAAAGGATAAGAACAATACAAAACCATTTATAGCTAGAAACATCTTTTAAGTAATACAGTAAAAATATACATCATTCATATAATTCCAGTTCTTTGCTTTATTGGTCGTTTAAGTGCCTGTCGTTTCGTTTGCATATTTTTTCTCCCGGTCTGATTAACCCCAACTTTCATAACAGAAATAAACGAATATTAGTTAGTTTGTTGGTTTAAAGTTAAGCATGAAACTACACAATGGGCTCTATGTTTTCTGCTCACCAAGTTTCTAGTGTTGTAAGTTCGCAGACTGTGTCATTTGGCGGGGCGGAATATTAGTTCAATAAAATCTTAGACAAACAATATTGTTAGAAATGTTGCTTTCTTAACACTAGAAATATTAATGCAACAAGCATGTTTCTAACACAATAGACAAGTATAAACACATTTACTAAAAGTCAACATACTTTTATTCTGTAATATGATAATGACAGTCACGAGTTTAAATCTCATTATAATATTCAATCGTACAACACCTTTCATGTTCTTCTCTTAATCAAGTTGAGTGCAAATTTTTACATGTTGAGGTTCTCCATTGTTGAGTGTATCGTGAAACTAATGTTAATAAATCCATTTTTGGTTAACAGAGAAATGTTAGAATTCAGAGATGTCTTAACGCTGTTTCTTATAGACATGAAAATAATATTCAAAATTGACTCTGAAAAAAATCAATTTAATTGTATTTCAGTAATTGTGTTGTCAAGACGTCTAGTACGGGTATTAAAACAACCAACCGTATTGGAATATATTTTTACTTTAAGTGGGTTTTTCGTCCTTATGAATTTCAGTCAATTGTTGAAATGACATATTTACGAATCCTTTGTATAGAAAGTACAAAGTATAGTTCCTTTGCAAAAAAAAAAACAACAACAACAAAAAACTATTACACAGTCAACAGTGTTTTAGCTATACAATACAAGAGTGATACTCTAAGAAAGCTGTCATATCAAAAAATAACACATAGTGCTGCAATTCTACATTTTACAGGGTAAAAGAGACTAAAGTGAGTTACCAGAAGGAAAAACCATATACTACAATATTATGCACTGAAGAAACACAAAGGGGAAAGGGAATAATGTATACGTGGATACATTTCACGTGGATAAAAAAACACAACAAAAACAGATCGGGTTAGATGAAGACACATTGAAACTTCTGTGTATGTTTATGTTACTAGATACACTTATGGTAACCAGGTTTATAGCAATTCTTAATAAAACACTGAACTATAACTTCAGCTGAATGATGGTTTAGAAAAAAATATAAACTAAAGTCATAAAAACGTGTACAAAAATTATATGACAAACGAAATTCCCCTCTGAATTACGGGAACACTTGAGTCAGCGAGCTAGAGGACTGTGGGCAAGGTGTGTGGTTTTATTTGTATTACATCAGTTATAAATAAGTATATTAACCTAACATCGACCAGGCATCGCCAAATGAAAACGTGTCTGGACTGTGAATAGATTAAAGGCCAGTAGCCGCAAAAATGGACTCCGAACGTTGATCCGTGAGTGCGATATAAGAGTGACAGTTAAGTTCTATTATTCGATTAGAGAAGCCTTAGAATGGTGTTAAGTATTGTAACTAGCTGCTTTCCTCTAGTGTATTAGGAGCTTTGCAAATAGCCCTTGCAGGAGATTCATAGAAAAAAAACAATTTTACACAGTTCAAAATACCAAAACAATCGGCCAAGAAGATTTTGGTTAGTTGTTTGTGTAACTTTCTATTAATTCTGTGATTTTGTGTTTCGTGTAGTCAAAGAAACTACCTTGAAGTCCTAATTTTGTGATTTTATTAGTGCGTATTATTTTACTGGAATATATGTTCTGTTGTCACAAGTTGAATTTCTTCGTGTTAATGATTTTAACGCAACCTATCAAAAGCATGTTAACTCTCAAAAGTCGTCCGTCACACTTAAACGATGCGTAGGTTAAAAAATTTGACAAGAAAAACACAAAACTTTTTGTTTTCTACTCTCTAAAAATAAGAATGTTAAATCTCGTAGTACACATAAGAACGTATGTCTAATTATTCCAAAATATTTCAGTTACGTTAATGACAACTATTAAGATAAGTTTATACTTAGATAAAACATTCAAAGAATGACATAATATTTTAAAATCTAAGAATATTATAAATTATATATATATATATATATATATTATTATGATCGATTTTCAGAGGACAAAAACATCAAAAATAACTAGTCGGTAGCTTTAATTAAAAATAAGAAACCTGCAGTTAATGAGACTCAGTTTGCATGATGTGAAAAATATGCAAACCAAATTATTGAAACTGGATTTCATGCGAATAACAAAATTACCCGCGACTATTTTCTGAATGTTATTTCTGTCCACATCTGTCTTTCTTCACTTCAGTGAATAGAAAAGCTTAGAACAGGCACTTCACTATTAGAAAATAACTTTAATTATTTTCAGTTCAATAAGAAAAAATAGCATCACTTCATTACTTAACGAGAACAGTGTTTTCAAAACAAACTTTAATGTTTAAACATGAATTGTTAGCCCTACAGCCAAAAGCTGAACATCACAATAAGAGAAGGTTATATTAATAAGTAAAAATCAATGAAATTTGTATTTCTATTTATGGTAAAGCTACCAAGGCTATCTACCACCGTCTTTAATTTTGAACATTTATTGATCAGTTGGACACCAGTTTGTCAGTTGCACTTTACTCCCCACCATCCAAGTTAAGAGTTGGACGATCACTGTTATAATGTACAGAACATATCTTAAGTATGCATGGATCCCAACCCGGATTCCCAGGTGCGAAATGTAAAGCTTCACTGTGGGGCCATCTTTTCCTATAAATTTTTTTAAAGAAATCTATCATAATATTTGTTTGGGTTGGTACATACATTAATTGTATGTACACAGTATTACATTTGTAATCTTTAAAAGAAATATAAGAAAAAAAACATTTCCTGCAAATGTTTATTATAAAATAATATCCGCAGTTGAAGTAATACCATTATTAGTATATTTTACCTAAAGTTTTATTAAATACGTTTCATACTGCAATTATATATTAGGAGGAATTTCTGCCTTTTTCGCTTAAAATTACAATTACTTCCCATGGACAAGATCCTTTGAAGGACAATTAAATTGGAAACTTGCATTTGAAAGATTACAAATTCATTTCTTTCTCTGTTTGGCCTTACAGTAGCACAACAGTATGTCTGCGGGCTTACAACGCTAGAAACCTTGTTTCAGTACTGATGGGGAGCAAAACAATTGTGTAGCTTTGTGCTTAGTTACAAACAAACAAGCTCTGATAAAGATTACGTTAAGGTATCTCTGATCCTTAAAGATGGGCAAATTTACATACTGAGAAAATACTATTAATCACTTGTTACAACCATCAAGTTGAGCACAAAACAAAAGTATGATGTTGAAATCACTTAAAGTACACTTCAACTCATGTATGTCATATGAATAATTAATGCAGCAGAGATAAAGAAACACATAACATAAACTGTTTTAACACCATAATTTTCCTAGAAATCATAAAAAACATGTGGAAATTGATAAACATGGTTACGAATATTTTATTCTTACGTGAGCAAACTTACTAAAAAATCTTACACTGGTTACAGGACTACTTCAGTAGTAATTCTTAAATCAGATTTTCTTTCGCTATTGGTCAAGTTACTCTTTCAAACCATTTAATAATTGTTATACTGATCAGAAACACCTCATTTTATACTAGTCGGAAACGCTTAGTTTTATTAAATTAAACAGTGTGTACATTTTTAATAGTGTCTCCAGCCTTATTATTATATATTGTAGTTGTATAAGTTGCAACAAAAAATAAAACCACTACGAATGTTTTACTGAAACTTGAACAGAAATAATGAATACAGTATTCACTATGTCATAGGATAGTTCTAAAACTATTACAAGCATATTAATTTTTTTTCCTTTCATGAAACAAATCTCTAGTTCTTCACTTTTCGTCATTGACAAAAATCCAGTGTTTAACTGATGCTCATTAATTGGAAAGTAATTTATGAACTTATAGCACACTCATTTCTAGATTTTGTGTTTTCATTGTTTTTATAGTTCGTTGTTGTACTCTATCAGTACGTGGTTTTCTGCAACGATTTCGGTTAGTTTTCTAATCGTAGACGATTACGATTGGGCCCGGCATGGCCAAGCGTGTTTAGGCGTGCGACTTGTATTCTGAGGGTCGCGGGTTCGCATCCCCGTCGCACCAAATATGCTCACCCTTTCAGCCGTGTGGGCGTTATAATGTGACGATCAATCCCACTATTTGTTGGTAAAAGAGTAGCCGAAGAGTTGGCGGTGGGTGGTGATGACTAGCTGCCTTCCCTCTAGCCCTACACTGCTAAATTAGGGACGGCTAGCACAGATAGCCCTCGAGTAGCTTTGTGCGAAATTCGAAAACAAACAAACGATTACGATAGCAGATAGTGGTAACTAACTCTACTGATTTTCGTGCTTCCTTATGTATGTGTTTTAATATTATTATTTATATCTATGTTTCATAAGCCTTCATCAAATTCGGCTGGGTATATTCCATTAAAACGTAAACGATATACTACATAGAACACTGCGAATATCCATGATTTGTTTAACGATTTGATTATTTTTCATTGAAACTGAATTTATGTAACTATAAATACGTAATGCATGGTATGTTATTTTGAGCGACTTCAGACGTGTTTAGACAAAACCTCAAACATAAAATCACCTGACTCAATAAATAATTGTTGGGTGGAAAGTAAACCTAATGTAACAGTAAATTTTTTAAAAGTTGTAACATTCAACATCATCCATAAGGAAGTATATAACTTAAACTTTATTCTCCATAAATGAATAAAAAATTTTGAAAGAAGTTAATTAAAAACTGTTAATTTAAAAGAAAAAAAGGTTCTGATCCTCAAAAGGTACAGAATCAAAGTGAATCAAAATGCAGCCTAGAACTACAATAGATAAGTACTGTAGGAGGGACTGAGTCAAGATAGTAATTGGTTTGTACCTTGAGAAATTAATGTAGACAATATTTCCAGCTTAGTTTGTTTACTTTTTTAGAGTTTCTAGTTCTAGACTTGAAAATGTAATCTTTACATTTTGATTCAATTTGTTTCTGTACTTCTTTTACTCATTTTTACTCCCACTTTTGAGTTAACAATTTTTCAATTATCTTGTAAATATAGAACTGCTGACAACTAGAACTTTAAGAAAAAGCATTTTTATTATCATGTACTTTTTATATTTCTCAAAGCACAAGAGACGAAAATCGTTGGACTAAGATATTAACATCAATATCCTATCAACAAGCCATTGCTCTTCTCTTTTATGGAGTCATCTAATAATTTGGAGTTATCTGATAGTTTTATTTATCAGTAAATTTAGCATGGTCGTTAATTATCAAAAATAGTCTTTGCTGTCAATCTTTCAACTAGGTTGACGAACAAGAAAATGTCTAATAAATTCTTTAGCAGAGTTAATATTATTTGCTTTTGCTCTCATAAATTTCGAATCCTCTTTAGACTGAGATTATCTAAATTCATCTTTGTTTAGACAATGTTATTTTATTCAGATATATCAATAAGAAATAAACTCTCTAACTAACTGTTTTGTTCATTCTGTGAGAAGATTCTCCACATTAAAAGAGCTTAACTGATAAGAGTTAACACTGTTTTAAGGTGTGCAATTAGTTTGAACTTTGGTGAAATCATTCAGCTAATATTAGAAATCATTTAATAAACCATTTCTTTATTGCTTATTCAAGTGAGCCTTACGGTGTGTACAAATCGAAAAATGTGATGGTTAATTAAAGACGAAATGATAACGCGAAGGTAAAATGTGTTATACATAAATTTTACTAGAAAACTGTATTTGACTAATGAGAAAAATAATTCGATTAAAGTGATTATTTATCACTCATATAATATTTTTATATCACAGTTAATGTCAGGTTACATAATTTACTTTTATGTTACCAAAACATCGCATATTATTTAATTCATTATATGACCTCCTATTAAGCTATGTTACATATTTTAGAATGTAATAATACCAGAACTAATAGTATTAATGTGAACAAATTAGACCCATGGTTATACTATATAACACTATCTTTAATAATGTAAGTAAATAAATTATTTGACATTGAAATAATAGAGCTGATTTCTTTTGTACTTTATTAATCAGAAAATCCTTACATTAATCTTTATCAATACATTAGGTATTTGCGGTGCATCTGCCACACACTAGTGTATTGCTGAACCACCCAAGAACCTAAATATTGTGTAGCTACCACTACTGATGGAAAGTGTTTATAAATATTTTGCCTTTACTCTACATTAGCCCCCCGCAAGTACAACGGTATGTCTCCGGATTTACAACGCTAAAATCAGGGGTTCGATTCCCCTCGGTGGGCTGACCAGATAGCCCGCTATGGCTTTGCTATAAGAAAAACACACACTGCTCTACATTATTTTCTAAGTCAAATGCACATCTGCTGATTTTCTAACGAAATGTTAGATATTTTCAGAGAACAAGAAATATGATAGCTTGTGTGATGACAATTTTTCAACCTGTTTTTGAAATTCAGAGGCTTCATAATTTTTCTTCTTTTATTTAGATTGTCATTGTATGTTTACACAATTTTCATCATCTCAGTTCTTTATTTCGTTTTTTTAAGATGTGGAGATTTTTACAATGTTTTATTTTTATAAAAGTTGTAGTTTAATATGGCCCACAAAGTTATTAGTAAATGAAGTGTCACCTTTAATATCTATGGCAGCATCGCTAGTTTGGTAGGTTTCCAGATGTTATATAGTGTTGGGCTACACTTCAGTTACTGTTGAAGAGAGTTGTTGAGAAATGTGACAAACCAACAAATACCAGGTGAGCCATATAATTTATAGAAGCTTTTTATGCCAGTTTCTCACATTCGATTAGTGAGGAAAACCTCGTTGTGCCTTACAAGTACGTTAATATATAATTCCACTGATTAATTTAAAGTAATTCCACCTGACATTCCAGCTATTTGTGTTCTACAAATGCAATATTTAACTTGACTCTATAAACTAAATAAAACTTATTATTCATTATTTAAGAACAATTTTCGGAGCATTACATTATCAAAGGACTTTGAGAGTTAGCGCAGAGTGTCGAAAACATCTCTCTAAAATCAAGTGCCGCCAGAAGCAGGTTATAGTAACTGTTCTATTTATAGATTGTAAGGAGTATTATTATAATATCGTTTTATTTTTACTTCAAAATGTTCAATGACATAGAAAAAATATGAAGACTGAATATATCATCTCTTTGAGGTCCAGCGATTGCGCCACACCCTAATTTCCTATACCGCATACTTATGATTTGTTTGCTTAGTAAAGCAGCATCATATTTCTGTGATATGATATTGAACATAATCAACAACGATAAAATGATAAGATTTCCTAACTGATTTTACAATTTCATTTGCAGAGTTTATTCTCAAGAAGATTTATCTGATAAAATATATTACGGTGATATAACATTATAAGGAAAGCTAACATTTACCGCAATAAGTGGTCGATTTCTTTCCGTTCATTTAGATACGATAATCATTCAAACACAATGAAACTAGCCAACATATTAAATTCACATCAAATGCATTTAAGCTATTTTATTATAGTGTTATAGCAACTAGCATTATCGCTAACTCTATGTTTAGTTTGAGCATATCGATATATTCAACCAGTTTTAAGTTAATAAACACAGTAGGTTGTTAAAATATGTTTGTAACACTACACTCTGTTTACAAATAGTTAATTTTATTCATGTGTTCGTGACAACCGTTTATTGCTTGATATTTTTATTAAGAAGACACTACAGATATTCATTAAAATAAATCACATATCATTACTTTTTTATACTGTTATATATGCAATATATATGAATATTTCATATAAATAACGTGAGTAAAAATGAATATTTTTAATACGTACATACAAATAGTTTTAACAAAAATAATCTAATTTTGGAAGAAATGCAAACATAACAAACTTGTGTGTGTTTTCTCACAGCAAAGCCACATCGGGCTATCTACTGAGCCCACCGAAGGGAATCGAACCTCTGATTTTAGCATTATAAATCCGAAGATATACTGCTGTACTAGCAGGGGCGACAGACTTATAACGGTGAGACAAAATACGAAACCCAACAGCAATTTCACCATATCAAAATCGCAACTAATGAGATATTGTGACATTTTCTCAAACCGCGGCATCCATTTTGCAGTTTTGCGCTTAATAACAAAACATTCTCCAAGCTTTTAGTTCCTGTTTTTCTAAATATGAAATTATGTGAAACGTGACATTTTTGCAGAGGACTGAAATTTGCTAAACATAAAACTTGGTATGGGTTAAAAGTTGGAGGTAATCGAAAGTAGCTTTTAAAATTTTAAAAGCAATGCCTCTTTCATGACCTTACGGTTTTTCTGTGTAGCAGTGCAAATATTCTCAGCGAATTTTTTTTAAATTGGAAACTGTCTTCTGGGTCGAGTTTGGGCTCCCCGAGATGTTGGAAATAGATTTTAAAAAGACATTTCAAAAGCTTCTTCGGCTATCTTTAAATATTTGGAAGGGGGCTTGAAATCGATTAAGAAAACAGTTTACGACCTAAATTGGTGGAAAATACATGCGCTATTATGCAGAGCGTCCATAAGAACATGATAAAAGCATTTCTGAAGACACCTTAAAAGCTACTTATAGTTAACTCCGACTAATTGCTGAAAAGCACGCGTTAGATGAATGTTTGTTGTAAAGCTGAATACCTGAAACAACTGATAAATCATAGGCACAGAAGCTCCTATTATAATTTAACATAATATCCATTATTTTATAGTTAACAAAAAAACTTAATCCTTTTTTAACCACATTCAAATATTGATCTCACTAAACTGAAAAGAACCTTGTTTGTTTTAGATCAAATCCATATTGGGCTATCTGCTGTATCTAATGTAAGAAATCGAATCTTGGATTTTAGCATTGTAAGTTCGTAGTCTTACTGCTATCCCACCAGAAGATAACTAAAAAAAAATCTGGAATTTACGTTTCATGTAAATTAAAATAAAAGTCTAGACAAACAATATTTCATATTTGACTTTTATTTTCCTTCAACTTGACGCCTGAATACTATATATTGACGGTTGCACCAACATAGTTTAGGACAAGTAAAATTAAACAAGAAAAAGATACTGCGTAATAACACCTGTGTTACCGAAAGGGCGCATTTACTTGGCATGCTTCTTATTTAGAGTTCAACTCTTTTTATCTTAAAACATATATTTAAATTACCCATTAATTATTTGTCGTTAAAAAACGAAGATGCCAGCTTTGTATGTTTAACGTTACTAAACCAAATTGTATGTGTAAGTTCAAAAATAGGTAAAAAGATGCAAATTACAGACAGGTTATGGATTAGAAAAAAATCATCATATATTTTTTGAAATAATAACAAATTAATATAATAGTTGGTGTGATTAATCCCGAAGCTATACAAAGGGCCATTTCTGCACTGCTTACCAGGGTTATCGAAACTCCGTTTCTAGGGATGAAAGTTTCTAGACATTACGTTACGCCATTGAGGGGTGGGAAGTAATAGAATAATTAGTGAAGAATATCAACATACAGAGTGAAGTGTGGATTAGCTAAGATTCTATCATTATCATACTAACAAGCAATGATGAAAATGTGTGTAAATTGTACAGCAGCACATGATTAAACTCAGAAACGACTTAAATTGCTAATTCTCTAAGACAAAGAGTTTACCGAACGTAACATAAGCAAATCATTATTCTCGTTCTTTTAATTAAATATACAACGTTAACTTGATATTTTTAGAGATTGTTTTCTAAAACCTTGTTTTCAAGTAAAACAAGTAAAATTGAAAGGAATGGCCGGAAAGTAAAACATAAAAGACGTTTAATCATTTATAGCTTATGAAGTTTACAGAAAAAATACTTTGGTATTTTTACGGGTGCTATAAAGTTAATCAAAACAGTCTTTCGGCTTTCCATTAAAAATTATTTTGTTTTACAATAACGAGTTCGAAGGAAAATCCTTTATCTTTGCACAACTTAAGTTTCCTCAACATTTTGTTATATCACGTAAATTGAAATAAACTGATCAAATGATTGATGACAATGAATCTCCCGCGATCAGAATTAATGCGGGAAGAAAATGACAGATTTATATTAGGTTTGTAGCTAAAAATCTTGTTTTCAGAGAATTGCTTACTCAAGGTTGGCAGTTTAGATGGATTTTGAATTACGAAGACCATTCTACTTCCAAGATCAATAGTAATTTTAACATCAGATGCCTAAATAGAAAGTAAAGAAAAGTAAGAATTACGACATGACTTCCGCCTTAAATTCATAATTCTTGGTGACTCAAAGGTGAAAAATAGTCTTGAAGAGATGAATCCATACTCTTCTTGGTTTAAGTACAGATCTTTTCGAATTTTTTTGAAGGATGTGAAGAAAATTATACTCTCGACTGATTATAAGTTCCACAGTTTCCTATACGAACGACAAATCATGAGGCGGAATGAAAATTAGAAAAAAATCAAATTCCGTTATCATGGCTAGTATAAAAATCAAGTTATTTTATCTACAAGTTCAACAGTATCTTTCTATGTATACTTTGTTATTTTTCAAAGTAATTCATTTCAAGACAGTGATAAGTATTGGCTCATTCAAGTTTCAAATAAGAACAATATTAATTCATCTTGTGATGAACTAGGTTTGTCGGGTTAGAAAAGTGGTGAAATTGAGATGAGTTTACAGAACAGTTCTTTTTATTTTCAAACTACAGATATAAAAATGCAGGATTAGCATTCCTGTCCAAATAATATTTTTATCAGTTTCATATTCCTATACTCACTGTTATCGTTTGAATTTTACGAGTGTGTTTTATATGTTGTGTAGTTACTATAGCCTTCTGCCATTATTATTTATAAACCATTTCTAGATTTAATTTGTTAAAGTTATGGTTTAGCTGTTAATTTCTCTTGTTGTAGTTTTCAGTACTTTTTAGAGAGTTGAACAAATAGATTAGCCATTAAACAACATTCTAATTGCTTATATTTCAGATTTATTAAATAATATTTGAGTCGTCAAAAATGGCTAATTGCGTGAACATGCGTCTTTAATCAGGAAATACGAGATATAGTTAAAAAGTGTTCAATTCAGAATTTCTCAAGCATTTACAATAAACAGTGGCTTACGCGTTATTTCTAGAACTTATAGAATAGGTCGTCTTTTCAATTATATATTTAAAAATGGCTGGTATGGGTAGAGAAGGCACTAATAGAGTAGCGAACAACGTTTCGACCTTCTTCTTAACCTGACGATGACCGAAGAAGGTCGAAACGTTATATATAGCTTTCTCTACAAGTGGGTTTTCTCGTCATCACGGAGGTCTTCTTGTCACATATCACTGTGGGTTTTCTCGTCATCACGGAGGTCTTCTTATCACATATCACTGATTACAATAAGTACAACAACTTGAGACATGTATGCGATTTATCTGAACAATTACTCTCACTGCATGAAGTTGTATATCTTCCACGCTTCTTTCCTGTCACATAAAACATACTTGCCCTTTCAGCCGTGGTAGCGTTATAATGTGACTGTCAATCCCACTATTTGTTGGTAAAAGAATAGTTCAAGAGTTGGCGGTAGGTGGTGATGACTAGCTGCCTTCCCTCTAGTCTTACACTGCTAAGTTAGGGACGGCTTGCGCAAATAGTCCTCATGTAGCTTTGCGCGAAATTCACACCAAACCAAACCATATTTACGCTTCTTCGTATGTTACAGGGCCTACAATTAAATAATAAATACACGCACGATTATATAAAAGTGTCGAATGAAGTTTAAATTCTGTGGTATTCGGTTGTTGCTATCAAATTGGTTGTAGAGTAGCTAAACATGTTTGTTACTACAGCACTTATGTCCTTATATACTGAAGCCATTAATATGTCTTATAGAACAAGATATTAGTAATTTGGATTTTTATTCCTTAATGGGACCGAACGTGGCTCAATGGCTAGTTTGTTGACTGTGAAGTTGAAGTTCCAGTAATTGGTCTGACAAAAGTTGCCCAAGACTTGGCATGGACTTTGCAAAAAATTTAGTAAACAAACAAAAAGATTTCACATCATAAGTTCAAAAGAAGGCTATAATTTATTATTCCAAGTAAAGTAAACCTTAAAAGTAAATATATTGATCAAATACATTTGGACATGAATAAAATACAAAGTTGAATAAACCATGTTATTATAAATAAATATTAATGAATCAGGTTCTATTTTTGTGAAATGATTCTAGTAAAAGTTTGAAAAATTGTTAGCTTTACTACGAATGAATTATTCACTCATCATCTAGCAACAGGTAAGATTAGAACCTGAGTAAGGCAGAAAAATGTTGTTGATTAGATATTAATTTCTTATTTAATTAACAGTTTCTTTAAATATTAATAAACTCTTGTTTGATTAATAATTTGTTTAGATATAGATAAATTCTCGGACATTTTGCTACATATTGGTTAAATATATTTTTTTTATTCTGCCGTCATTGTTTTTGCAGTTAAATTAGATTCATGATTTGTAGAAATATATTTGTCTTTTTAGTGCAAAATTCTACTCTTTAAATAATTCTCACAAAAAATAAATTTCTACCTTCCCTAATTTTAAAATTTAGAAAATTTACTTAATACCCTCATTTTATCAAAAAAATATTTTGTTATGACGATTCGAGTGAAATCCAAACTCTGACTGAGAAGATTGATGCAGATGATTCTATGAACGTGGAAAGTTTTGTGAACGTTGACAAGAATGTTTTAACAGAAACTGATGAAATTGATTTAAAATCTACAATAAAATCTCAAGATGGTAACAGTGTGAGAGATTCAGAAGATGAACAAAATGAAAAAGATAGTGAGGAAATAGAAATTCCTACTTCATCACAAGTGTTAAGTTATATTAAAGGTATTAAATTGTATGCAAAAATGAAGGGGAAATTGAACTTCATGAAAGGCCGTAGAATCAGCTTTCTCTTTTAACCGCATGATAAAGCTCACTAAAAAACGAAACAGTTGAAATTGGACACTTTTTTCAAATAAATTTGATTAAGAATTTGTGTACTTATGTATATTTTGAATGTCTATTTTTGTTCTTATTCTAATAAATATAACATAAACAGTATGATAACTTCATTCACAAACGTCTTACTTTTTTTGAATCAAGCAATTATAACTCTCCGCTCAAAAATTATACATAATTAAGGAAATGCATGTTCATTTTCTAAGCCGGAAAACCTATTTAAGCTGAAATTTTACTCGGTCCCGTGCGATTCTGCTTAAGACAGGTTTTACTGTATTTGTAATGATTAGAGATAATTTCATAAACAGTAATTGTAGAGAATGGTCAGGTTTTATTAGTACACATAGGTGAGGTTTGCAGAATTAGTTTGTTAAATTATTTTTAAAGCCTCCAACATCCAGGGTTGTGAAAGTAGATGTGTGTGATAGTTTATAGTGAAACCTTCAATTTGTGTTTTGGTGTATTAATGTCTGGGTTAACTGAAACTTATGTCCATTTTTATTTATTCAAATTCCTTTTTTTATTGAAAGATTATGAAGTTTGCCTTTTTTTGCTGTTGTTTGAAATTAACCATAAAATTGCGCAATGGGCGAACTTTGCTCTGCCCATCACAAGTATCGAAACCCGATTTCTAATGTTGTAGAAATATTGCTGTGCCACTTGGAGGGCAAGTTATGGAGATACGTAAAATAGCATTTCGATAAACACAACGAGAATACAGTATTTCCACAGGTCAAATTATTTTTTATTTCGAAAAGATCAAAAAGGTATGCTCTTAGAAAATATAACGTATTTAAGTTTTTGGCTGCACGAGTTCTGAGGAGCGAAATATCGAACAACTACAAATTAATTGTTATCTGTATTTCAGATGTAAAATAAGAAATAGAATATATTTCAATAAGTAATGCAGCATATATTGGCTTATCTAGTAAAAAACAGCTTTATAATTCGGGCCAGAGCTATATTGTGAAAAACTATTTGGTATTCAAAACTGTGTTGAAAATTAAACTGCTATATATTAATTCTAACATTATAAATATTAATACTCTCCTGAGTGGGTCCAAAAAATTCAATCAATTTTTACCAATTATTAGTAAAATTAGTAGAAGAGGATAGGGAAACGGGACTCCCATAATTATTACGTGTTAATCGTTTCGAACTAGTTTTTGTACTTTTAACAAAAAAATACCAATTGGACTTCAATTGTATGTTTTTAACTACATGAAATAAGTCGAGGTGTTTCTATAAAGAAAAATACGTACTTAATTTATAAGCTTGAAAAAAACGACAACGATTCTGTCTTTAGAAATAACGTTCTAACTGTGTTTATAATTGCTAATTCTGAATACTTGTAAATGCTGTACAACAGAAACAACATAAAGCATAACGAACTTACAAAATTAGTTCCTTTACCAGAGATGATCAGGGAAGGGAGGAACTTCTTGGCGACAGAACGGGCACGGATTAGTACAATATGGACAGCAAAATCTGCTGAGGTTTGACTGTACGACTCGTGTAAGACAGACAGGTCACTTGTAAACCTTACAACGTCTAATAACCAGTCTCTTTTGCCTGCGCGAGGCTTTGAGTTACGACGAGAGCGTTCATTGGTTGGAAGTAGCGCGCGTGAAATCGACCTTATTTCACGTGTATATATATATATATGTATAACATTGTATGCATATGAATACGTGTTTATTTACTCTGTGTACACACATATGTTAGGCTAGTTTTTATTTTCAGGTGAATTTTCAGGTTCAAAATTCCATCGAAAACGTTAAACGTTTTACTTCGTTCATTTCGAACCATATTTAGAGGCTGTTCAATTAGATTGAAGTAGCCCCGTGTACTGTATGCATCCATTTTCAATGATACGCCTATAAATATCAGCTGAAATTATCCAGAAGAATCAAGTTAAGTGCTTATATGCCTTCACAAATAAATTGTGATAAGTTTTAAACTTTTCACCCTAAAAAGGCTAAACAGAAATTTAACAAAAGCGATGAATAATATAATTTATTTAACCTACATTTTGTTCAATACTTTTTGTTACTTTTGTGAATCTGTCTTAATGTGATGTTATGTTTCACCTAAAATGAACCAATCATTCTTCGCTAGTTTTGACGTTATATGACGGATAAGTGTACTTTGTATGGCATATAGAATTTAATCAAATAATGAAAAAGCTTTTATTTATTCAAATTATTTCTTAGATACATTTCACTAAAACCTAAGTTGATTTAATTCTCAGGATATAATTACAAATTTTCTTAACAAACTAATGACAAAGAGCATATTTTTACAACAGAAATTTTAACAAATTATATAGACATGAAAAAAGTAGAGAATTGTATTAATTTTTACTAGAAAAGAACAAACTTGTTCAACACAAAAAGTACTTAAAATGTACTTATTTTGTAGCTTGAATTACATTGGCTTGATAATTATAACAACGTTGTTTTGAATCCAGCTAAAATAGTAATACTTTTCTTTCTAAGACTCTTTGAAACAGTTGCTCATTAACAGAGAGCTACAGTTTTTAATTGTTTTTAAATTAAATAATTCATCTAAGTTATACTTTAGTAGTTTGGACTGTTTTGTTTATTCTTCTGCTCGGAACATTAAGAGAGAGATGTGTATAAGAAATTATTACATATTAAACAGTTATGAATATTGAAGACATTCTGCTTAAGAAAATGTTGAAAACGTTAAATAATTTAGCAGCGGTTTTGTTTTAGCACATGAGTCGTGATTTTCGTGCTACTTTACAATGATAAAGTATCAGATAGCCCGATGTGGCTTTGCTATAAGAAAACACACATCATTTCATAACATTCAAGTTTGATAATACGTCTGTAGAAATTGTTTTCTCGCTTTATCCTTTAACGAATGGATTGAATGGCCTATTTTTGGCTAGGTAGGTATGTAAAATGATACCTGTTTGTTAAACCTTTATGTGGTTTGGTTTGGTTTTGGAATTTCGCACAAAGCTACTCGAGGGCTATCTGTGCTAGCCATCCCTAATTTTGCAGTGTAAGACTAGAGGGAAGGCAGCTAGTCATCACCACCCACCGCCAACTCTTGGGCTACTCTTTTACCAACGAATAGTGGGATTGATCATCACATTATAACGCCCCCACGGCTGGGAGAACGAGCATGTTTGGCGCGACGCGGGCACGAACCCGCGACTCTCGAATTACGAGTCGCACGCCTTACGCGCTAGGCCATGCCAGGCCCCAACCTTTATGTGAAAACGAACTTTGTTTCTTAAGTAAATTTGACTATGCCTCATGAATTTTAGTAATATTAACGTTTCTTTCGTTAACTCATAAGGTTTGATCTGTTTTAAATTTTGTGCAAAGCTACTCAAGGGCTATCTGCGCTATCCGTCCCTAATTTTGCAGTGTAAGACCAGATGGAAGGTGGCTAGTCATCACTACCCACTGTGAACTCTTGGGCTACCCTTTTACTAACTAATTAGTGGATTGACAGTCATATTATACCACTCTCACAACTGAAAGGGCGAACATGTTTGATGTGAAGGGAAACCGAACCCGCGACCCTTGGATTATGAGTCTAGTGCCTTAGCCAAATGGCCATGCCAGGCCTAACTCATTATGAAAAAAGAAACAGTTAAAATTTCAAAGGTGGGTCGAATGATGAATTAATTTCCTTCAGTCCAGAATTTAAGTTACTGTGTGACAGTGCGTCTTTAATACTGTTTTCTCTCATCGTTGAATTTGAATTGAATTTTGAATTTAGATCATTTTTTATTCTAGTCTTGATTGCATTTAATATATTTGTTATATTTTTACACAGCTTTCAGAAGTAGACTCGATATACCGAGAAAAGCATGTAAGATATTTAAATTAACAGGAAAGAGACATTGTATAAAGAAAATATTCCATGTTTTTGAATGCAAAAAAAATCAATAGTTTCGTTTCATTATGTTGGTGTCCAAGAATCAGTTTTAGTTCCACTTATTTAAGTTGACGATTTTTTTTCAAAAGTATTGAAGTCGTTTCACTTAGAACTGTTGACTTTGTTTGTTTTTTAGCCTAAGTCTGCGCATTGGTCTCTCTGCAATATGCCCTGACATGGGTGATTTTAGCATTATAAGCTATCAAGCCGATTTAAGGAAATTATTTGTAGATATTAGGCCATTCGTGGCCTAGTGAATAGTTAGTGCTCTGAACTGCAGATTTTATGTCAGAGATTCGTGATTAAATGTCGCTGATGTGCTTCCTTCAATGGACATTTTATAGTAATGACAATCAACTTCTTGTGACAAAATCTAAGTACTAGGATCTCTGATGATTGTGCGTTGAGCCCGTTTGTTTCATTAGGTGCTTTTCAGGATAAAATGCCAACACCTTAATAAATATAAAATAAATAAATGTGTTATTATAAGGAATTACAAAACTACATAGGTGTGTACATGCAACAGGTTAGAAAAAACTATTGTGAAGAGTTATCAAATTATGTTCGCGACTCTTACAATGTTTTGCTACACATATAATATGTTATCCTTATAGAACAGTTTCACAGTGTTGCAGCTACTATGATATAGCAAGTGTCAACTATAAAATATCCACGAGTTTTGTTAATAAAGACAGGATGACGTTACCAACAGCAACTAAAGGAAACGCAAATTTGATGGCACTCTCTACTATGTCAATCTTTAAATAGCAGCTTGATTTTCTCTAACTATCAAATATCATTCTCACTTTTAGTTTATTAATATATTTTTGTGCGTCGCCTTCATTGAGAATAATTCGATTGAAGTGAATTATTGAGGCAAATATTCTAGTTCAGATTCCGTGTCATAGTGGTGGTTAAATTACAATGTTTACGAAGTTCACCACAAGACAACAAGCTGACATCTTTCATGCCACTTTCTTTCTTGATTTATTCTTCTTTGCATTCCGAGATAATGGAAGACAAAATATAATACGTTTACTAGTCTATTTTTATTGATTTATGTCATTTTACCCATACGCTCAGTTTGGAGATTAATACAAGTTAAGTCACTGTTTCTATGTTTAGTGATAAATCGGTGACGTTTTCAAAACTTTTATAGTTTTATTTAAGCTAAGAAAAGAAGTTCAACAAAGTAATATATATATATAATAGTATGTCAAAAAGACATATCTTTAAGTTACTTAGTGGCATCACTAAAAACGATGTACACAGATATGAATTGTAATTTTGAGAGAAATATTTTAAATATATCTAACAATGAAAAATATTTGAATTAAAAGAAGACATTTGACTAAATCATTTCATTGTCCTTATATTAATTATTACTTCTTAATATATGTGAGATAAATAATTGTGGCTCGAATCACAATATAATAATTAATATTAAGGGTTTTCTTGATAGTGATTGTTCTGATAAACAGGAATGGGATTAGTGACAACTTCAATTACTTGAGGATATACCACTTAGATTAATAATTTCTTATAAGGCTTTTCAGATCTCATCCACAATCATATATTGATATTCATAATTTGTATTATTATTCAAAATGAAGATTAATATTTTAGTGTTCTTAGTCTGAAAACTCAAAATGTTTTACATATTTATGAGGAATTACTGCTGGAAATTTATTTTCACTCTTGTAGACTTCATCGAAAAGTTTCATAATTTTATCAGTTTCACCATTACATATAAAAATACTCGTTTTTCTGTTTTGAAATCTACAATCGTACCATTAATAAAATACATAAAAATGGAAATACAACACATTTCTTTTCATGTGTGGCAACTGTCTAATATATAACGTTTTCCTATAAGTACGCATATAAGTATTTCCATATAGAGGTGAATCGTACAGGGTATCAATTCAGTTTAAAAAAAAACAAAGATGTAGATTACCAAAATTTGATAACCCATTAATGTACTTTTTTAAGGTTTTAATACATTATATACAGTCTAACATCAGCTTACCTTCTTTGCTCTTTAGTGGATAGAAGCAAATGGTTAAACATTTCAGTTACCAAGGCCACTTCTTAAGTAACGTTCAATATTGAAATAAGCATTGAAATTAACCAACAACAAATAAAATCGTAGCTGCTGTAAAATATTTCCATTCTAACGAAAATATCTAGTAAACACATCTTATTTCTTGATTTATTTTCGCTAGTCACACGAGATAATGGAAGAGACCATGATATAACGTGTACCAATAACAGAACTAATCCTAGATTGTTCTTTCTAAAACATCTACGAGCTTAATAAAATACAGGACAGCACTTTCATAACAAATAAAGCTCTTGCCTGAGATTTGATATCACGTCTCAAACTCCAGACCTTTGGATCTACAGATCGATGAGCTAACCATTAAGCTAGAATAATTAACTATCAAACGATTCACTTTTTAAGGGAATTGCAAAAAGTGTATTAACAAATTATATGCCTAAATACTAATTATATGTATTTTGGTATTACGAGTCGATTGCTTTAACCACCTGGCCATGCCGGGCCTCTTAAAGGAAAATAAGGTTTCAACTAGAAACAAGTAATAAATACAGAGATTGTTTAACGTGATCAAGTAATAAATACAGAGATTGTTTAACGTGATCAAGTAATAAGTACAGAGATTGTTTAACGTGATCGAGTAATAAGTACAGAGATTGTTTAACGTGATCAAGTAAAAAATACAGAGATTGTTTAACGTGATAAAGTAATAAATACAGAAATTGTTTAACGTGATCAAGTAATAAGTACAGAAATTGTTTAACGTGATCAAGTAATAAATACAGAAATTGTTTAACGTGATCAAGTAATAAATACAGAGATTGTTTAACGTAATCAAGTAATAAATAAAAAAATTGTTTAACGTGATCAAGTAATAAATACAGAGATTGTTTAACGTGATGTGTATATTTTCTACCAAGTTTTGTAACAAATATACTTGTAGTAACTGAGAGTAAATATTATATTCTTTCATTGCACATTTGGTTTTAGTTATTTAATCTAAGATTGCTACTAACAATTATTAAAAGACTTAAATGGAAGCATTACATTTGTGACCAGTGTGATTTGATAATGATATTGTTAATAATATTATCTAAATAATTATTTATACATCAATTAACTATTTAAAAATGACATTGAAAAGACAAATGTGGGATAATTTAAGTACAGAAAGGAAAAGCATTGCTCTGAAATCATGTTAACGACTCATATTAGTTATTTTTAATGAAAATCAAGTATCTGATAATCAGTGAGGCCATTTGAAAAGTACGTGTATTGTAGTAATCCATTTGACGGTAATACATTAAAATTAGATGTAAATTTCATAACATTTCATTTCAATATGGCGAATGGTCTCGTTAAACAGTAAAACAATATGGCACCAATGCTATAGGCTTAAAACCAGTAATACTAAGACAATGAAGTATAATCGAATTCTCTACTAGAGCTGTTTCTAAGGCGTATTTGGCATCTCAACATCTGTTGTCGGGATGCGTGATTCTCTCTGAAAGCATTCTGTACATGCTCGATACTACTAAACTTCATTACGCACTGCTTTAAGAAATATTACGACCAGTTTACTATTATATGGGGAGGATGTTATGTATATTAGTTTGAAGTCAAAATCTATTACACCATGATATTGAGAAAAAAAGAATCGTTGAATATGGTTTTCATATCATGTGACATTAGTAATGCTGTCCCATATAATATAGTGATTGTCACTCCATTAACCTTCTACTAACAACAGATGAGTGGTAACAGGTATTACGTAATCAGATTATTTCCAATCAGAGAGCCTATCGAATAAATGATTCATCAACTATTAAAAATACAGCTAAGGCAGTCTTTACTTGACTTCTAAGACCTGGTTCAGGGTTATAAAAATGAGCTACTGATTTCTTATTGAATATACGTATTAGAAAAATGATACAATGTTACCTACCAATAAATAGCTGTACGAAACATTTACTCGGGATTCTACTGAAACCCGTCATAACGAAAAAATGCTAATTGTAGAGAAAATTATATATTTAAACCTGACAATGACCGAAGAAAGTCGAAACGTTGTTCGCTACTCTGCTAGTGCCTTCTCTACCCTTACCAGCCGTTTTTAATATATAGTTTTCTGTGTCTTTGTGTTTTTCTTATAGCAAAACCACATAAGGCTATCTGCTGAGCCCACCGAAGGAAGTCGAACCCCTGATTTTAGCGTTGTAAATCCGGAGACTTACCGCTGTACTAGCGAGGGGGCTTATATAATTTTCTTTTGAAATCCAATGTTAAGTAATTAAATGAACTGGAATTTTGAACCTAGATAACACTTTATGTGCACTGTGAATGTATTATTCATGTTATGTCTGCAATAGAACGCCCGTCACCTAGAAAAGGAACATAGTTCTACATGTCTTTAGACCGTGAAAATCTTTCGCAACCACTCCAGATAAGTTTGAGAATAATACATTTCATTTGACATATTTGCATATAACATTAAGTTTAATGAGTATAATAAGTGTTTTAGGATATTTCAAGTAGGTATTTCTGTGTACAAATGTTAAACAAATTCCCTTTGCTTATTACGTGCTATTATGAATGTATGTGTTTATTATTTAAATGTGTAGCTTTACAATCAGATTAATAACATATTTCCCACTATGTTTTTGAATATAATTTTATTTTCAATAATAATTCAAGTTCATACATTGATAAATACATTTTTGGACATTTTCATTCAGTTGAAAGTTCCAGAAATTTAAAATCAAACAAAACATTTCCTCTGAGAAATCTCTCTTAATCTTTTAATGGAAGATATTCACTAGTATTTATAATTCAAGTCAGGATTACATACACGTAACAAAGCTAAAATTGCATGTTTGTACTTTAATTCCTTAATGGTAGAATACACTTAAATATACAAACAAAACTCAATTACAAGGCCCAAAAGAGCGTTTCATTATTTTCTGTCAAATTCATCAGATGTTTACTTCTATTAACAAAAACAAATCACTATGAAGAAAATTTCTGCAGCCATTTTATTTTGAATTCATTAGATGCAGTCAAAGGCTTCTTGTCACTTTCTTGTTCAGTGTGAAGTTGGCAAACTAATGCTTAATCTCATTTTACGCTTTACATCTTAGAAATATTTATGTAAATAGTCATGTAGGAAGCATGTGTACGACTAAGGTTTCATTTATATTTACTTTACCTTTTGCTAAAACGCACGATACGTCCTTTTATAAACAGATCATGTTTAATACAAGTGTGCATGAGTTTCAACAAAGCATTTTAATATTTAATTAAGTGTAAATATAAAGTTTCCTTGGTTCAACAAAACAACGTTTCGTCTGGAATAATCACTTAAGAAATGCTTAAATTGCGTTGGAAAGGAACCATCTTTGTTGGAAAAGGAATATGAAAAAAAGAATTATGTTGAATGTGCAAGAAGAAAATTGAATGTATAAACAATTCTAAACGCTAGAGGAATGTTTAGTTGCTCCCAGGCTTAAACGATAAAGAAGAAATTACTACTGCTTTATATTATAATTCCCAAGGGTTTCTATGGTTACTAAGAAGCCATACATTTTTGCTCTGTATTCTTGCACACAGGCGAGTGGTAGTTTATCCTCTATAGACTAACCAACTGCGTTGTTAGTGTTCATTTGTCTTCGTGAAATGTGTAATATGTTGATTGATATTTACAGAACGTCCCCAAGTAACACAGTAAAAAGTCTTGATGATGTATTTTTCATAACAGTCCATCAGCAACACAGTGGAAAAAAACTTCGGACTTATAACGCTAGAAACTTGGTTTTGAAATCAATGATGGGCGCTGCACAAATAATCCATTGCAAAGATTTTCACTTAATAACAAACAAACTTTTTGGTGCTTTATTTTGCTGTCTATAATTACATAAATATCGCTACAATAACTTACTGTTTTGGACCAGGTGTTTCTAATTCTATAATTTGACGTTTCATAAAATACATTTAATTATTTTGTAATAATACACTCACAAAAACCTAGGCCTGACATAACTACGTGGTTAGGGCGCTCGACTCGTCATCTTAGGATCAAAGTTCAAATATCTCTCGCACCAAATATATTTGCTCTTTCAGCCGTGGGGCGTTATAATGTCACAATCCATTCAACTATTTCTTAGTAAAAGAGTAGCCTAAGAGTTGGCGGTTGGTGATGATGACAGGTTGCCTACCCTCTAGTCTTACACTGCTAAAGTAGGAATGGTTAAAGCAGATAGCTCTCGTGTAGCTTTGAACGAAAATTCAAAAACAGACAAACAAAACTTCTAAGAAAACAAATCCAAGATAATACTGGGTTTTCATTAAAGCGATATTAGTTTAAGTTTAAATAAGGTAGAATTTCAAAGAAATTATATTTTTATGAAGATATAGGGTATGGGTAGATACGGTTGAAAGCCTTATTTTTATGGTAAATACAGCAATAAATCGGGTACAAGAGAACCAAAACTTAGTATACAGAAGGACAGGTTCATCAATTTATTGTAGGTGGAATAAAATATACAAGATGTATTAAAATTATACAATTTATTTTCTGAGAGCGAAGCAGAAAAATGGCTAATAGTCTGATGGTAGGTGAGCGTTGCCTGCAAATAACGTGCTCTGTATGCAAATCGGTGTATGTACGATTCGTGTCCCACTACCTTTGTCCTTTTGAGTCATTCATACACAATAAGGATGAAATTCAAATACCACTGATCAGACAAGAGGAAAAAGTTAGGATATCCCCACATTTATTCCCACTTAAAATAGTTCAACTCACACACAGGTGTATCACACCAGGTGCATATGATTAAAAGATCGTTACTCAGCATTTTGAATGAGGCTTGCCCTATTTAAACCTCAGATATTTAGTTTGGTGTGCTCCTGACTGTTGAAGTGAGTGTGAGCACCATGGTAACAGCAAAAGAGCTGTCTGAGGTCTTCAAAAAGAAAATTGTAGCAGCTTATGAGTCTAATAAGGAATTTAAAAAGATCTAAAAAATATTTTAAAATCAGCCATTCCACTGTCCGGAAAAGAGTCAACAAGTGGAGGGCTTTCAAAACAACTGCTAATATGCCCAGGTCTGGCCGCCCAAGCAACTTCACCCCGAGAGCAGACCGCAAGATGCTAAAAGAGGTCCCCAAACTCCCTAACATGTCATCACGGAACCTACAGCAGGATCTGGCTACTGTTGATGTGAAAGTGCATTCCTCTACAATCAGAAAGAGACTGCACAAGTTTAACTTGCATGGGAGGTGTGCTCCCAAAGGAGGAAACCTTTGCTCTCTAAGAGAAACATGAAGGCCAGACTGAAGCTTACCAGAGAGAATGTAGACAAAGACCAGGACTTCTGGAATAATGTTCTTTAGACAGATGAGTCCAAAATTGAATTATTTGGACACCAGAACAGAAGACATGTTTGGCCTAAACCAAATACAGCATTCCAGGAAAAGAACCTCACACCAACTGTAAAGCATGGAGGTGGAAGTGTCATGGTTTGGGGCTGCTTTGCTGCAGCAGAACCTGGACAGCTCACAATCATAGAATCAACCATGAATTCTACTGTGTATCAGAGGGTGCTTGAGGATAATGTGAGACCATCTGTAAGAAAATTAAAGCTGAAGCGGAACTGGACCCTGCAACACGACAATGACCCACAACATACCAGTAAATCCACCAAGGACTGACTGAAAACTAAGAAATGAAGAGTCCTGGAATGGTCGAGTCAAAGCCCAGATCTTAATTCTATTGAGATGCTGTGGGGTGACTTGAAACGGGCTGTACATGCAAGAAACCCATCAAACATCTCACAGCTGGAAGAATTCTGCATTGAAGAGTGGAGCAAACTCTCTTCAGACCGATGTCAGAGACTGGTAGATGGCTACAATAGCGTCTCACTGCAGTTATTTCAGCCAAAGGGGGTAACACTTGCTATTAGGGGGTAAGGTGTCCAAACTTTGTCCTCAGTTAGAATATGCATTTTTGTAGAATTACATTTACAGAAGATCTTGAAAAGTCTTTTTTTCAGTTTTAATTGTTTAGTTATATTCCTGTAATCTCTCAGTATTGTTGAAATTGAGATTAAATATATGTATATTCAAAAATGTTACAAAAATACACAGGCTTTCATAGGATGTCCTAACTTTTTCACATGACTGCATGCTCAAAAGTATACTTGCAGGTATAGAGATTACACTAGAAACAGGGGTGTCTTTTTTATTGGTGCCAAAAGTCAGAGTCTTTCAGTCAAGTTGCCCCAGTAATGTTTTATACCTAACCATTTTGATTTGAGAGCTTTTATGTTCTACAAGCTTTAAATATCTAAACTTCGTAAGTAAAAAGTACTTATTAACTTTCCTGTGTGAAAATCTTGCTTTCTTTTAACATACTCAAATCTTGGCTTTGGTTGCAAGACTTTAAGTTGCTACTGTTCAGATCAATCTGAGAATTATTTTGAATTCCTAATTACTTATTTCAGATACTTATAAATTGGACTATATGTTAAACTCATGCAATAATTTATACCACAAGTGCTGCTAAAAGTCTACAATAATAATCACAATTAATAACAAATAGTCTTAATTACAAATAATAGGCAAAGTAGTAAAGAGTTTATAATTACTTCTTTGCATGTGATCAGTTGAATTCCATGCTGCTAGCAATGTTTACAGCTGTATCTCAGGATAACTGGTATGGGTATTAATGCTTTATTTTGGTTAGTGTTAATACCCATACTAGCCATCCTGAGTTTCTCGTCATCACAAATGTTTACAGCTTTTATCTAAAGAACTGGCAAGGACAGGATAGTTATTGCTATTAAAATAATTTAAAGTCATATATTAATTTAACTTATACTATAACTAAATATGTATTGATTTATTTACATTTAATACTGTAAATTACTATCAATTACAGAAACGTATGCGAAACTATTTTATTAAATAGTGATAAATTACAGTTTCAAAGAACAATACCACAGTATGTGTGGTCCAGTTCTATCTGTCTGAGCCCACCATAGCGTTTGAAAGTATTTGTGTTAAAGAAAGACTCCCCAACAACCAGACTTTAAAGAAGTGATGGCTTTTAATTGGAAGAAAAAAATGAGTTCTGAAAATTTCGTATTGTGATAATCAAAGTAATGAATTCAATGTTTTTAGAATTTTTTGTATAAATACATGCTATGTAACTTTTCGAGCAAATCTCAAGAATAGCAAAAATATTTTATTCATGTTAACTGTACTAGTTTACGTTTGGGTATTTTATGATTTTTAATATAACAAACTCAGAAACTGGTTCAGGTTTCATAAGGTAGAATATTTTGATAATATTTAAGCAGAACTCAGCCCTGCTTTACTGGTTTTAACTTTAAAATACAGAGCTTTGATAAGTGTTTTTTCGTTTACGTAAAAGGGTATACAGATATATTTTATTTATCTATAAAATAACATCATTTTGATTTCCACATCTTTTAACATTTAAAATCATAAACGTATGTTTTGCTTTTAGTTTTTTAGGATAGCTGTATGGAACTTAGCTCCAGATACGTACCTGGCATCAGTTAAGTTGAGAGATTTAAGAGATTACAAACGTTACTTAACACCAAAAGTAAGAATTATAATTTTTTCCATTAAGAGTTCTAACATTCCATTACCGAAATTTCTTAAATGTCTAGATACAACAATCGGCATTATGCTGTAGAATTATAACGCAATATTTTCGGAGTTCAATCTCTGAGGTGGTACAGAGCAGATAATTATGTAATCTATTATTACGCCTTAAATGGAAAGTCATGTAATTTTCCATATTATACATGAGTTCAAGCGCGTATGATATAAACATCCAATTAAATTATTAACTGATTGTAAGTTATTTGATTCGTTATTCTTTGATATAAGTTTATTTTCTGTCATGTGCAACTCATGCATGTTTCTGATTATTGTTATAATATCAAAATCCATTTACAATTCTACCATGTTAATTTACAAATATTTTGCACATACACACACACACATTGGAGAGCAACGTTTCTGAAGCAAACTAGATTATTATTGCAGGAGAAATGGTGTTGCTTCTTATAAACAACAGTCACGCGAAACGGCATTTAAGCAATAACCAATGTTATAAATATACCTCTGTTATTACTGAGTATCATTACACACATCAAATATTATGATCCAACTTATGACAACAAAATGTCTACAGTTGCAAGTAAGAAAAGTTCATATATATATGTATACTAATATAGTTATTTACGCTGAATAAAAATAGGAATATAATTTCTTGTTATTATATGTTCCCTAGGAAGCATCGTTCTTCAATATGTAAAATTAATCATACAGGTTAACCAGCGTTATTTTCTTTACAGTTAATGTAGATTTAAATTTATTATCTGGTGGCTAATAAATAGTTTAACCCATAATGTCTATTATTTGTCGTTGCTTTACGATTCTCTAAGCTTTAAAGATGTATATGTGTGTGTGAATGTGTTTTTAATAACAAAACCACATTGGTTTATTTGCTGTGCCCACCGAGGGAAATTGAATCCCGGGTGTTAGTGTTCTAGATTTGTAGACTTATTGTCATCCTACCGGCAGACTTTATAAATGTATTATTTTTAGTGACGGATGCTTTCAGTGTCCTTTATCTCTTCTAAACATTTTACTGTATGTAGTGCCAAAGACCAATCAAGAGTACATCTTTCTCTGAACGTTACGATAAAATACCTTTGTTTATGCTTTATTTACTGGCTTTTAGTTAAAAAAAAAAACAACTAAATATTATTTAGGTTTGAACCTAGTATTTCCGTTTGTTCTCTTATCTCCACAAACATTACCTTTATCAGTAACCATTAAATAAGTCGGAGCAAACTTAACTGATCAAGCCATATTACAGCTCAGCTCTACAATCTATAACTTAATCTACAAGATCGTTTTGAAACAACGTATTTTATAATATTTTCTCTCACGACATGCTCATAAAAAAGGAAAAAAAATGCATTGAATTTGCTACTTTTTTCTCATTGCACCTGACATATAAAATGCAGAGATGCCAACTATTTCAAATGACTGAGCGTAATGATTGTAGACAGAGTCCGTACAGATATCGTACAATCACTGGATACAGTTTTGAGTCATCCATGTCTGTGGATTCATCTGTGGCTAAACTGTAAACACTGTTAGTAAGTATGCTTGAAATCATTTTGTCATCTTTACAACCCAACATTTGTACAATGGCTGTAGTTTTGGTTCTAGCACAGCCATATTTTTTCGCTACATCAGAGTCTGGGAACATTTTTCTGAATAGATGTCCTGCATGATCGGCTACAGGTAGGGGTAAATTATGAGCAATGAAGAATTGCGTGAACATCACTTCTGCATTTATGGTTTCATATTCTGAATTTTTACTCATAAATGTCGTTATCTGCATCGTTTTTGTCTTCGCCTCAGCCTTTTGTTGGTGAGATGCTGATTTTGTATGTCTGAAACAATCGTTTATCCCGCCATGCGCCACAGAAAAATCGATGTGACAAACTGTACAAAACGCATGACTGTCACTCACTTTTTATGCAATGACCGGATATTTTGTACTATACTCTTTCCTAAATTTTTGATTCACAGTTTTAGTCCTTTTTGATTTGCCAGAAACAAGACAATCTGGTGAACGAGGGCTCTTTTTTTTTTTTAACTTGTGAACGATTGCATTGGTGTTTTTAAGCCGCTTAGAAAACGGTAAATACCCATCTACGCGAGCGCTGATTGGCTGACAAGCATGACTGACGTAACTATGGATTTCCCCACGTACCAAGTATGGAGAAGCACCGCACTCAAACTATTGGTAGATCTCAGAGATACAAATATTTTTTATTAGTTCAAGCACAAACATGATTATCGCAAGTAGCCATTTGGACTATGTCTTTTATTTATTATCAAAATTTATTTGTATCTCACTAAAAATTTTCTTTTCACCCATTTCAAGCCCTGGGGGAACAATTTATCACTTTATTGTATAGGCCTATATAATATGTAATAATTTGGGAGTTGCAACAAGTCGTAATATTTGTCAGAATGAGCGTATAGTCGTCATGTATACACCAAAATCGCAATGATTACGCTCAAATCGTAATGGTTGGCATCTCTGAAAATGTAATGATAATTTTAGTTGCACAAGCTGCTTCATGAGTCAAATTGATAGACTTGTGCTTCTAATGAAAGAACCAGATCTCAATTCAAAATTTCCTTCTAGACCTTATTTACAAACATACTGGTTTTATGTTAACATACTAGATCACCTATGCTTATAGATGTTTGTAAATATCAATGAAGTTTAATGTTTACACATTATAGTGTTTTTTCCTAAGATTTAGTTCTTGGATCAATATGTAGGTGAAGTTAATATTTTATGGTATATGATGTATCCATAAAAAATATAAGAAAAAGATAGATCAGAACGCCGGAAAAATGAATGTAATAAATAAAACAATTAATTTAAAAATAAATTCTTAAAATAAATTATTTTGAAAGTAACCTCTTCATAAATTCATAATAAAATTTAATACAAGGACAACGGATAGCCGATTGTTTGAAATTACGCACAAAGTATCTCAAAAGGGTATCTGGAATCTGCCAACCACGGATGTTGAAACCAGGTTTCTAGCGATGTGAGTTCACATACATCCCGCTGTGCCACTTTGGGACAGAGTATAATTAAACTATATATTATAATTACAAGTATTATATGGAATGCATATTATTTTGTTGTGAATGTCTTTTCGGTTGTACAAGTTCTTTGATTCAACTTTATTTTTCTCCTCTAAATGGTTCAAGTGGATATTTCAGTGAATTTACATTGCCGTTTATACATAAGAAATCATTAATGCTATGCATCAAATGATTTTAATTACATAATCATTAATAATATCATCATCTGTTACTAGGTTGGTATATTTTAGGATCTTACAAAGATAATCTTGATAGTTGTGATATTGTTTGTTCATCTGTCTTATGAAATTCAAACCCTTTACACTAACCCAGTGTTTTTATTTTCAGTTGCTTCTCCAGTATCATAGCGGTATGTCTGCAGACTTACAACGCTAGAAACCGGGTCTCAATACCGGATTTCCTTTACATGTCTCTAGATCTACTGTCGTAATTAGGTAGTAGTACATGTTTTGTGAGTAATTTAGTAATATGATGGTTTATGAGACTCACTCGGGTCATTTGCTATATGGCAAAATGTACTATATTCAGTAATTTGCTTTTAGTGCCATGTAAGGGCTCTTCGATATGTTAAGCACCAATATTGGGTGTTGCTACCCTGCCTTAACGCTGCAGTAAATATCAAAGACTCCATTATGTGGTAAGTATGATAAATTTCAATATGAAGCTAAAAACTTACAGTTTATGCATGCGTATTACTGGCTTGTAAACATGAACTCTAATTACGCAACCCTTTTCACCAACATTAACTACCTTTGTTTGAGTTTAGTACCCCATTTCTCTGAAAGCTGCCATATTTTCGTTAAACAGCAGACATACCATGAAGACATTAATATTTCTCCATTTCATCACTAATGTTGATAGCATGATGGAGTAGACAATAATTAATATTTCATGTTGGCTCTGAAATCCAAGCTTATCCTCATTCCACGAGCTTGTGACATTTCAATCCCTGGAAACCTAAACCTATTGCTCGGAATATCTGCCACTGACTAACTTGAAATGTTATCACACTGGTTTGTTCCTCCTTTATTTCAATGCGCCTTTAACCTAGTAACTGTTTTATATTTTTGAAGGTTTTTTTATTACATGTTGAACATTTCATGCGTTTTAGAGCTTGACATACTTAATGTTTGCTAATTAATTCTTACTATGTCTTCACTACCATCGAATCTTGTTATTCACTTAAGCCCTAAAATGGTTAATCAGTTATATATCAAGTTTCTGAAGATAGTAACTTGAAAACCATCTCGTAGACAACTCATTTAGTACACGCACATTATGACCTAAACTACTGAATGATTGTAACAGCATTATATATTTTGTTCTTATGCCCTTCAATGCAATATTTTAAATGTTTTATTACACAGACACTAATCACATATAAATTAGATCATGAAAAAAATATGTAATCTGGGTCATGTTGTTTCAAGTTCTGCAGAATAAACTAACAAATATTTGAACAAATACGAAAGAGTAAATCGTACCTAAGTTGCTTATTCTTTTTTACAAATCCATGTAAATTTGGAAAGGTTTTACAAACTGTTTGAATCAGAAAATTGACGAAACATTGAAATTAATAACAAATAAGTAGAATGTATATTATTTCGACATTTCTGTTGATTCGCCTAGCAGAGATTTCAATTCAGATGAATGTGAAAAGAGCAGTGACTTGTGAGAAAATATTTAGTTTTGAGGTGAAATTTTTATAAAACGAAAATTTGAAGTCTGGAGCAGACAAAAGAGAAGAAATTAATTAGAAAATCGGCAGTTTAAAGACATTTTTGTTACAAATTCTTCTCCTGATTTCTTTAATCACGTACTCCAACAAAGTCGTTTTAAAGCAGCCAATAGTTTCACTTTAGCGTAGGGAATATAAGCAAATCACTATCAAATAATGTTTAAAGTTTTCGGTAGATATGCTTCTGTTGGCTTCTTTCATTGCACGAACTCTGGCTATATTAATTCTTTGTTTTTTTAAATTAAGCACGAAGCTAAACAATGGGCTAAATGTGTTTTGCCCACCACGGGTATTGAAACCTGATTTCTATAGTGGAAGTCCGCAGACATGTCGCTGAACAACTTGGGGATCTCGCTATACTAACAATATCAGTTCAGTTTTAAAACTTTGCATGTTAATAACTTTAGTTGAGTTAAAATATTTTGAGAAGGTTTAGTGATCAAAGACGAGATTTGAAGTTTCGTCTTTTGTCTTGTATATTATCTACACCACGCTTGCGATAACGTGTTTCTGAAAAAAAAATATTGAATGTTAACTGCTAGAATATATATTTTTTTCTTTAACAACAGATTCATTAAGGATATTATCTTCTTCAAACTTTGTAAATTTTAAATCTCATAAAAATGTCTAATAAGATATATTAGGTCTACTTTTTTATAATAATGGCAAATGTAATTTTGTTTCTCATTTCAGGTGATTCTTGCCTTATATTCCAAGAAAGATGCCTTTACACGATTTTTGTAACAATTCTTACGAAAATTCATCATCTGTTATATTTAAACGAATACAAAAATGCAGAATATAAATTTTTACATTAGCAATCTATACAAATATTAATTCCATTATGTAACACAAATGTTGTTCCTGGATAGTATGTGTTATTTATTAATTGCTTATGTTTAAAAGTATAGAAAATGGCTATTATTCTCTTCAAACTTTGCTTTTGTGACCTAGACAATGAAATTTAGAAATTAATCTATTTCTATGTAAAAACGAGCAAATTTGCACATTTTCATATACATAAGGTTTGAATAAAACAACATATGAATCAAGATTTACATGTATTTATACTAAAGTTACACAAAAATGTTAAGAAATGAGAAGTGTTTTCGAGATTTGTGACTGTAATGTAAATAACGTTCACATATCAGTCCCCAAATATAGTTTCCAATCACGTTTTCGTTTTACGTTCCTTGGTAGCGGAGTTTAAAGTCCAGTATATATTGGTGGAAGCGCACGCCTTGCTTTTCTGAGTATACTCTCATGTTCTCCTTCCATTTATCAAAATGAGCGTCAAGAATATGGACTTTCAGTGACATCCTGCAGCCCATTCTGCCGTAGTGCTTCACCAGAGCCTCAATCAGTTCCAAATAATTTTCGGCCTTGTGATTGCCCAAGAAGCCCTGAACAACTGCGATAAAGCTGTCCCAAGCTTTCTTTCATTCTTACTGTGTTTCTTGGGCACTCAAGAATCTTCATTATTTGTGGTCCAATGATGACACCAGTTTTGACCTTTGTCTCAGACAGCTTAGGAAAAAGGTTTCGAAGGTACTTGAAGGTTGCAGACTCCTTATCAAGAGCTATGACAAATTGTTTCATAAGACGCAATTTTATGTGCAATGGTGGGAATAACTCCTTCTGGAGGTCCACTGGTGGCTAACTCTTGTCATTGTGACTCCCCACAAAGAACTCGGTCTGTTGTGGACAGTGCTTCCTGTTGTAATGCGCAACGGTGTCTCTGCTGTCCCAAAGGCAAATATAACAGGGAAACTTGGTAAAGCCTCCTTAGAGATCTATCAAGAATGCCACCATTTTGAAGTCTCTGATAACCTCCCAGCCATACTTCAAGGCTCCTAGCAAAGTCTTGCACCGAATGAGTCAGGGGAAGAGACGGATACTTATTCCCGTTATGGAGCAGCACAGCTTTGAGGCTTCTTGATGAGCTATCAATGAAGAGGTGCAACTCGTTCGGGTTACAGGCCATTCCAATTGCCTCTCACAGACCGGATACACTGTGGCAGAAGCAGATCCATCTTGATGTGCAAAGAAGTTTGAAAATGTCGTTGACACTTCCTCTGTCTTGTGACTTGCACACTTTTACCTAACAAATTTCACTTTTTGAGCCTAAATGTTAAAAGTTCGGCATTCGACTGTGTTAGACCAAGATATCTGATCAAGTCATTGAAATCTCTTTGGTTGGGGTAACATAAGTTTCTCTCACCAGTTGAACCTCTGAAATTGTAATCTGGGCTTTCAACGTCTACCTTATCTTCTGATTTGCTGCTTTCTTTTGAATATGGCTGCTTTCTCTCGCGCGGAGTGGGTACAGGTAGCTCAGGGCAGTGTGACAATGGGGTGATGGATGATGAAAAGTCTGGATATATGATATCAGATGCATTCTTGCCAGTCCGACGTTTGGAAGGGTCCACCATGCAGAAGTAGCAATTGCTTGAGTGGTCAGTGGGCTCACGCCAAATTCTTGGAATAGCGAACTTCATGACTCTCTTTTCCCCTCTGTACCATTCTGCAAAAGAGCAAAATAAAATTGTTATTATGAAATATAAATTTATTTCATCCACAAGTAATGTGAAAGAGGTTCACGCAAAATATTTTGTGTGATATTTTTTCTATACTATAAGAAATTAAAAAATAAATTAAAAGATAGTTAAATTTTAAAAGGTCTAAGATTTGTGTAATATAAAATCATACCATTCAAGCAAGCAAAAATTGTCCCTCTTACCTTCTAGAGTTTCTTTTGCAGTGCTTGCAGGTAAAATGAGGTGCCCAGGGTTTTTCTTGATTCCCGACAGGCATGCCGAAATATGCCTTGTAGGTTTCAAACATTTTAGCAGATGCTATCACAAAGTAATTTTTCGCTCTTGTCTTGATAAACTGGCCACATACATAGCAAAATGCGTCTGGAGAATGCTTGCAGTTTGATGCCATCTCTGATAAAATCACAAAGATCTACGTGTTCATTTAGGCAGCAAGAACTAAACTGAAGTGGTGAGTGGTGTGCCCCTGTATATATATTACTATGGAAGGTTCTAAAAATTCTGAAAGGTCCTTGAACATTCTTGTAAGCTCTACAACATTCTAGAAAGTTGTTGTAAGTTCGAGGAAATTTTCTATCAGCTACTGAGCACTCAATCTACCTGGAATGTTCTGAAAAATGGGTAAATTTAAAAATTTCATTACCCAGGTCACAAAACCAAAGTTTGAAGAGAAAAATGGGTCTTTTCCATCTACTTTAAGCATAAGTAATTGAGAAATAACTCTTTCTTCCAAGAAACAAGAAAAAGTAAAAAATTTGTTACATAGTGTCCTCTTTCTAATATATAAAAGATGTTTAAGCACATTTTTGGATGATTTAATATTTTATTTTTTTATATTTGAACATATTCTATCATCATTATATGTGACTTTTCTCTTTTTATAGCCCAGCATGGTCAGGTGGTTAATGCACTCGACTCATAATCTGAGGGATGCGGGTTCGAATTCCTGTCACACCAAACGTGCTCGCCATTCCAGTTGTGGGACGTTATAATGTGACGATCAATCTCACTATGCATTGGTAAAAGAGTAGCCCAAGAGTTGGCGGTGGACGGTGATGACTAGCTACCTTCCCTCTCGTCTTACACTGGTAAATTATGGACGGCTAGCGCAGATAGCCTTCGAGTAACTTTGCGCGAAATTCAAAAACAAATATCTTTGTATACACAACAATATTTAATCATGTCGCCTGAATTGAGGGAAGTGCAAAACAAAATAATATACTTTAAGACATATGAAGGAAAATAATAATTGCAACAGAAAAAAAACTAACTAGAAAATGCAATTCTGATTCTCAAATTTGAATATCAAAACTTTAATTTTAATCCAGCAGCTTTCCTTTCCTCACCTATAAAAACTTTGATTTTTTATTGTAAAGAAAAACCATAAACCTTACACTAAACGTAATCAGTAGGATTCAGAACTTTAGATCTGCATATCCAAAGCCTGCAAAACGTTCCTATTTATAGAGACAAACTCTTTATCTGGTCCTTGTAAGTATTGCTAGACAATTTCTATTTCTCTCCTCTCTTCCTACAGTTTAATATGGAAGTTCGGGTTATTTAAGGATGTATACCTTCTTCGAGTTTGTCTTCTGGAATCTAGATGTAGCTATATTAACGGACTGGTTAGCTTTCAAGTCACTATTTGTGTTTTTTATGTTCATTCAATAAACTTTCTTAAGTCTTACAATTTGTATTATTATTCTGATACCTTCGTTGTAAAACTTCTTTGCATTCAGTTCATGATTTTCTAGCATGGTCGATACTTGTTCAGCCAACATGCTCTTTTCTCTGGTTCCTTAAATAATTCAAGTTTTAATTCTAATGGATTTACTGTGTGGATTTCGTTTGATTCATCAGTACCTTTTCTTTAGCGATCAATGTTTAGTTGTTGCCTGAATTTCTAACGAAACTGGAAAACCTGGATATTAATTTGTTGACAGGATATGACTGACAGATTAGCTAATACAGCTGTGACCAACTTTGCTTTTTGTAATCCTTCTTGTAAGCAGAGCTTTTATTCTAGACTTTTGAATGGATTCAGCTTAAATCTAGTTCTTTAGCCGGTCCTTTTACTTATCTATTATGCCGATATATATATAATAAATTTATACTGGTTGTTCAATACATTAAAAGAAATAAAAACTTTAAATCTGAAATGTATTCACTAAAAATTTTAGTTATTTAATTGTATACATAAAAAGTAAACAAAACTGTCTAATTTGATTTGGGGTTAATTTCAACATGATCTAACGACACCACTGGTATTTGTGTATTTCCTAACCGTTTTCTAAAAATAAGATATCACGTTAGTACCCTAGGAAAAAAGCCACAATAGGTTTGAACAAAATGGTACTAACGGAGCGTTGAAACTTGAATACAAATGAGGTTTTATCGATTTTTTACCCAATCACTTTGCCACAATCTCAGTTCTCATGGTATGATGTAAATACCAATATCTCAGCTTTGAAAAGCAAGAGAGTCAAATTATGAAAGTTATTTTCTGTTTTTTCGACTGTATAAGCCGATATGTCTTCCATTTCATTGGAGATTCGCGTAGTGATCGTAACAAAGTAATAATAAGTTTGGTGATCTGTGTGGAAGATAAGATGTTTCTGAACAAGCACCGTTCCAATTACAGATTTTATTTTTATAGTTTCACTGACTTCGTCAGTTTCTACTTCATATAGTTTCACAAGCTGACTTCGTCAGATTCTACTTCATATAGTTTCACAAGCTGACTTCGATTCAGATTTTCTACTTCGTCATATATAGTTTCACAAGCTGACTTCGTCAGTTTCTACTTCATATAGTTTCACAAGCTGACTTCGTCAGATTCTACTTCATATAGTTTCACAAGCTGACTTCGTCAGATTCTACTTCATATAGTTTCACAAGCTGACTTCGTCAGATTCTACTTCATATAGTTTCACAAGCTGACTTCGTCAGTTTCTACTTCATATAGTTTCACAAGCTGACTTCGTCAGTTTCTACTTCATTTGAATTATGATGTTTCAGTGCAGTAAAAACATATTTTTGTGAAACAAGATGAGGAAGGTCAGTTATTCCACTCCTTACTTGACTGTATTTCCTTTCGCAATCGAGGAAGCTGCGACAGGCCTTGTTTAATTATTGGCCCGAGTGACATCTTCAATGTCTTAAGTAAGTCACTGAAAAAAAGTGTTAAACCAATATACTATATAAATGAAATACATATACATATATATATTATTAAACCGCTCGTTTAATCGAGGCTTTAGTGATATAAATTCATAAACTCAGCACTTAGTTACTTTTGAATTTCAGTGACATTACGGGGCCATTTTGAACAAATGTATTTTGTTTCTAAGATAATATCTATCAATTCTTGAACATGTGTATTTATAACTTATTTATTATTATTCTCTAATATTATTTATAGTTTCCTTCAAATCTTGAAAATATTCATTGTTTAATACCATTTATAAATAAATTATGGGAGAATTAAACTCTTACAGTTTCCAAATAAGATTTTAGTTTTATAAAACTTTATTTTATTATTATTTTCAGTGTATTTCATAAGTAGTCTATAAAGATGTCACATTTGTTATCGACCTATATTTAAAAATGTTTACTTTCCTTCCATCTTTTCTATCATTAACTGAGATTTCAGTGGACACAATATCACTTTGACATTAAATAAAAATTTTAAAAATACGTTGCGTTTTGGGTTAAAGCGTTATTTGGTAACATTTTTATCTTTTTAAAAATGTTTGCTTTACTATTTTGAAACAGGTAATTCTATTTTGGTCATTAAGTTATACGTTCCATTTCAAGAAGAATGTTAAGTTCCATTTCATTTTTTTTCAAAACAATTCTCTACTTAATATTCAGAATGCTTACAACTTTCATTTTTCTTTTCATATATATATATATATATATATAAAATAATAAATTTGACCACTTAATTTGATGGCACAATGAATTAATACAATCTTTAATTTCTTTCCATTTCATAGTAAGTATTTTGATATTTTTCATTTTCTACTAAGTTCAGTTGAGCAGAATAAAATCAAAAGTAGGAACTTGGTTAAGACTAATTGATTTTTTGAAACTGATTTGTTTGTTTGTTTGTTTGTTTTGGAATTTCACACAAAGCTACTCGAGGGCTATCTGTGCTAGCCGTCTCTAATTTAGCAGTGTAAGACTAGAGGAAAGGCAGCTAGTCATCACCACCCACCGCCTACTCTTGGGCTACTCTTTTACCAACGAATAGTGGGATTGACCGTCACATTATAACGGACCCACGGCTGAAAGGGCGAGCATGTTTGGCGCGACCGGGATGTTTTGAAATTGAGCACAAGGGTACAATATGAGCTATCTGTGCTCTGCCAACCACGGGTATCGAAACTCGGTTTTTAGCAATGTGAGTCCGCAGACATACTGCTGTTCCATTGTGGGGGGTGCTTTAAGAACAGAAAATCCAAACCTGTGATAAAATACATTTAAATACAAAACATCGGTTATTTGGGTTTCTTTTTGTTCAATTCTGTGTGTGTGCGTGTAGCCATATATAGCTATCGTGTAGCTTTGCAGGAAAATACAAACCAAACAAACCGTTCTAAGATGAATTCCTGTAATCACTAATGCAGTAATCCTTATTACTGAAACTAATTAAAAATTGACTTTTTGTTAAATTTTATCTCTTTATCAAGTGACTGTTATCAAATAATAAAATGCAAGATGTTTTTTATGATAATATTTTGTATCCCGTATACACACCCAGTAAACCTAATATACTATTTAAGACCTCCAGATAAAAATGTAAACAAATATTTAATTTCCAATAAATCAATCTTCAACTAATTTCCCTGGTTATTATCATCATCGGTCGTTTTATTATTATATCGGTTTTCATAATACATTATCTTATCTTTGTTTATAATTGACTGAAGTCAATTCTTTTGGTTCAGCGGTTTACAAAGAGTCAAATTTTAGACTTTTCATGAAAGTATAACAACATCTTCTGAACTGAACATTAAATTGCTTTGAAACAGATTAAGAAAAAATGAAAATTTGATAAAATATATTTGTATACAACAGCTTTCAAATTGATTACGATAACTGCCTCAACATAATGTATTAAATTACACAAATTTCATAAATTTCTAATTACACTTGAATTTGAAACAATATGGCGGCTATAAATCTAAAAAAAAAGCCTCAGTGCCACTTACGTACACTCGAGTTGTAACAACGAAAATGGGATTAAGAAAGTTTTACTGTAACATATTATAAAAGTTATTATAATGAAGAAATGAAAACTAAATCTGAAATAAACTGTTATTAATCCATCATAAGAGAGAAAGAACAATGATGATTTTATATAATAGACGGAATGTTCACTATACATAAGTTTGAAATTACGATTCACTTAAGGGAAAGTAAACTAAATGGACAGGTGGCACTATGTCAGTACGTACCATGATCCAAACCACTACTGCATATTGTTCTAAATTTATCTCTAGCTTTGACAGGAATTATACCTCTCTGTGACTTCGTGTAATTTCGAAACACTGAATTTGATAATGTCATAAGAAAAAACAACAAACATTAACTTGCTGTTTCCACTGTTAACATCACCATGTGGCACTTCCTAGGGAAGATCATTTTCATTTATCAAATATAGTACAGAATTAAATGATATTGACATTAATAACGTTACCAGGCACACTTTTACACAACAAATATAGCCCCACCATCTGAGGCCTCGTTTCAAAGAGCTTCGAAAGATCGTTTCAAATAAGAAATGAGGTATACCTATGTTTGAATCACGAGCACAAAGAAAAATATGGTAATTATAGTGTACCAATTCAAAAGTGTATGTCTCACTCGATAGACAGGGAATAAGAATTGGCGCAGTTGACACCACAACACTTACCACAAGCCACTTAACGCTCAGTTTCTGTTTTCTGCGGCTTCAGTACGTTCTGTCACAGTGGTTGCATCAAGTGCATCGAATCATCTTCAGTAGGTGCGCTAACGCTAGTCATCTGCATAAGGATGTTTGGTGTGTTTTGAAGTTCACGCAAAGATACACAAGGGCTATTTGCGCTAGCCGTCCATAAATTGGCAGTGTAAAACTAGAGGGAAGTCAACTAGTCACCACCACCCACCGCCAACTTTTGGGCTACTCTTTTACCAACGAATAGTGGGTTTGGCCATCATGTTATAATACCCCAAGACTGAAAGGGCGAGCATGTTTGATGTGACAGGGATTCGAACCCTCGATCCTCAGATTACGAGTTTAGTACCTTAAACCTGGCCATGCTGGGCTACACAGGGAGGTTCCTGTTATTTCAGCCGTATGTTCTTGACGGTCTCACACACGATTACAAAGGCCTTCAGGTCGCGTTACAGCCGTGAAAACAGTAAGAACAGTGTATTGACCAACTGTTTTGGGTTCCAAGTCTTTTCCGTTTTTCCTTCTTTGTCTGAGAAGAAACGATAGTCATTCAAAGCTACATTAGTGTTATGTGCGAATAGCACCTACACACTTGTTTCCTCACCTAAAACGACTGTGATGTTTGTCTTTGACACAATTTGTTGCTTTCATGACGATCTCCAAGTGAGTGACATCCTTGACATGAATGACAGTACATGGTAGTTCTTATAAAGAATCTTCAACTATGTGAATACTTACACTTATTATTGGCGAGAAACAGGTCGTTTGTTGGTTGAAGCATTTATCAATTCATACTTAACAAAATAAGAACATGAGTTCAGACTTTTTCTAGTAATTAATTTAACAAAACCAGTTATTTACTCAATTGATAAAGGTTATCAATAAGACATCTCTTAAATGTTTGTTTTTACATGAACAAAAAATCATTTATATCCTGTTAAAATAAATCTTACCCAAGCTATGTCGAGTACATTAGTAAATGTTAACTCTGTGTAATTATGTACAAGTGTAATAAATGCATTCAGTATATCAAGGATACAACGTAAGATGGTTGATGGTTGATACTTTGCTCTTCACTTAGTTGTTAAAGAGCATCATAAATCTTCAAATTCTTACACACATTTATTAAATACGTAGAAACTTCACTGAGGATTATTCCTAGTTTTTATCTGCTGTTCTGGTTTTGAATGCTTGACTATAAATACTTTAGTCGATGTCATACAAGAGCTATTGTATTTTAACCTAGTAGGAGTATTAGCGATAACCAGCATACCAAACTTTAATTATAATAAATTAGAAACTATTTGAATTTAAAAATGTATGTCGTTGTTGACAACTTTGGTTCAAGTTAAAATTAAAACATTACACATATTATAGTAATATATCATGGAAACCTTCACGGTCAAGGATATGACTAACTGATGTATCAATTTAAGATATTCTCAGTTAAACCTAACCTATTCATATTGTACTTATTATCAATACAACTTATCCTAAATTGCATACTAACAACTGATAATTCTAGCTAAATTTTTTTATTTTTATTGGATTATTTTTCTGTGTATGGTCAAAAAATAATAAAAACACGAGAAGAAGCTTGAAACAAAAGAACAAATTAAATAGCCAAACATTCGTCATATTTGAAATCAGACTACAGAGAAAATATTTTGTTTCAAAAAGCAAAGAACTTTAAAAATAAGTGCTATAGATGTAAAATTAACCATTTTCGCTTTCCATTATTTAATAAAATTCAATGATCTTTATTAAGTTCTAGGCCTAGCTCGTTGCCGTTAGGAAGTATAGAGTATCCTGTTAGCTCTAGGAATGTCTAGAATTTGACATATTTCCGGAATTTTAGATTCTGAATAATCGATAAATTACTCTTCTGATGAAAGTGGAACCGTATTCCTTGATATTAAAATGAAAGTGCGCAAAATATGCATGTTGGGCAATCCGAATCAGTTGGACTTCTGAGTTATGTATACGTGGAACTATAAGCAGGTTTGTGTTTGCTTCTATACATCTAAAGAAGTTATCTAAATTAGAAATATTTCACGCCAACTTTACAATCAACTCAGCAGCTAGAAGTGATAATGACAGAAGTTTGTTTTAGCAATAACATACTGGCCAAAATCAATATAGATTAGTTTTATAAAACTATTCTTTATCGTTTAAAGTTTAAGAAACTATATTTTTGGCACATAATTCACAAAGAAACTTTAATAAATACTCAGATTTTTTCTGTTATTCTGAAGCTGAACAGAGCATCAATTTGTGTGTGTTTTCTTATTGCAAAGCCACATCGGGCTATCTGCTGAGTCCACCAAGGGGAATCAAACCCCTGATTTTAGTGTTGTAAATCCGTAGACTTACCGCTGTACTAGCGGAGGGCGAGCATCAATTTACCTGGAGCATTTACGACAAAATTACAGATTAATATACTTTGATAGGTAATAAAGTATTCAGTATTGCATTCGAAACGTAAATACGGAGTCAATTAATCGATACAATGATCAGGAGCGTTTTATAGATAGTGGAGTTTGTTATAGTAAACATATTTTGAATATAAAAATTACACAATACACTGTATCTACAACCGATATAAAGTCACGGTGAAACACAATGTATCAAAACTACATTTTGGCACTACTTAGAGTTTCGTAGACAGTATGATGCTACTGAAAATTGTTCACTTTGAGGAAATATATGAAACAACCATTTCTAATGAAAAATATTTATCTATTCACTAAAAAAAAAAGCCTGCAACAAATCGTTCCTGAAACGGGGTAAGCAAAATGCGAAGACTTGTAACAGGTAATAATATACATAAAACGTTGTCTGTGTCCAAGGCAACAATAAGTAATGCAATCAAGAAGGACTTTTGTCTGGAAGTGGACACAAGTTTCATGTACAAAATTACATAGCACAATATATCCGTTGAACTTTCACATATCTCAAGTAATTGGAGAAAATGGGTATTCATTCTATTCCATTCGAAGACATGCTAGTTACGTTATCAGACGTAATGTCTTTGTATATCTATATTATCAGACCTTTCAAACAATGCTGAAAAACTGTCTTCCTTGTATGATAGACGACTTATGTAAAGCATGCAGGAAACAGTGGTGTGTTTTTAATTAGTTTGAAGAACTATCTTCAAGTGCCGCATCCGTCAAATAAACTATGATATGACACAGCAAGGCTGAAAAGACCTGTCTCTGTTAAGGACTCAACCATTGGTGTATTAAAGATGTACCTACAACATATGAACCTGGTGTCATTTGTCGTGTTTTAGCCAAGTTCCATCGCCCTGAATAAACTGATTGGGTTTACAGTGTAATTTCTGTTCTCTTATCCTCTTAATTTTTGGATAAGAAGTAAACTCCTGATGATCCTGATGTACCTGTGTTGATGTGCTCCATTATCTTTAACAATAGGTGGAATAATTTTATTCTGCAACGACTGATGCATACGAAGTTGTACACCGGCAAATAATAAAGTGGCCATTCATCAAAATATATGCTATGACAAAATAGTAGCATAAAGGTTCAAACCTGGTGATTAGAACTGTATTTGCTTTGCAACTACAGTGCAGGAACAACTGATTGCCAGCCGTGTCTTTACTTCTGTTAACAGCTTAATGAGTTACAGTGGTCACTTCACATCCATACATGTTTCAAACATGTCAACATGTTTAAGGTCTACATCACTGAAGCTCATGTAAAGAACTGCTTACTGTAGTAACCAAAAATGCATGAGCAAGTTTACTCTGATGTGATGACGAAAAGAAAGCTGGAAGAATTTATCTGAATGTTTTAGAAGCGTTAGATGAAAAAGTACTAGTAACAAGCACTCTGCTGGCTTGATTAGTTGGTCAAAAGACCAGTAGTTTCTTCCTCATTATTATAGTTTGGATTAACTACTTTACAAGCAGTTAGGATGGTCAGACAATAAAATATGTTAATGACTAAATGGAAAGTAACAGTTTTTGCTTTCCAGGCTACGAAGTAATTTTGCAGTAAGATATCTGATAAACGCACAGTTATTGTATTGTGAAAACACTTAGTGGATTGGGAAATCCAAAGTTAAATAGGGTTTTGGACCTTTATATATATGGCAGCAAAAACCCATCTAAATTGTAAAAGAACTTTGGAAGAGTAGAATGCATAAAACTTGCTGATCAAGAGAATTAAGGTTGGTGATAACTGGGAATTCTAAAAATCAGTTTACTAGAAAAGTTTGTAATTATTGCTTATAAAAAGCTAAAGTTACGTTTTATGGACGATGATTGTGTACATTTGATTATATAACAGTCTTGGGAAAACTCGCAATTTTGCATATAAATAAACGCAACTCTGAGTTGTCGCTACACAAATTGCATTTGATAGTCTAGTTGGTTGGTACCATTCTTACTGAAAACACAGTAAGTAATCTGGATTCTAATACAATATGAGAAATTAGCATAGTAGATAAATCAAGATAAATGTTGCTAGAAATTTCTACGAATTATTATTTTTTGCTTATCAGATGTGGCAGGATTTTACGACTCCTAGATGGCAGTATAACTAGGATGAAAGCTCTTGCTCTTTGTGTACCTAGTATACAAAAGACTATCCATGTAATAGTTGTGTAAATGGTTATGACAGAAATAGGCGATTTCTGCTTATTGTCGCCCATTATTACTTTTATTTTCATGATACAATTTGGCTTGACCTGTTTCTTTAGGTACTTCTGGGACCTGACAAATATTTAGAACACAAATGTTAGTTACATGGATTGATTATGTCTTATGTTTTTCATTGTGTTATTCTAATTAAAGAATATACATAACATGAACTTAAGCTGGAATATTTGTAACGGTATAAATCCTGACTGAGACCAAGACAAGGGGCTATTATAGAATATGAATCACATCTAATGGCAAAACTTAGTTTATATTTGTGTTAGTATCTCCACTTTTTGGTAACTGAGACATTTGTATATAATGTGACTCAGTATTTATGAAATGGAATTGCACTTAATTATTAGTTAGGTATTCATTAAGAATGAAACAAACCATACACAACGAGTTGTCTTGGGGTAGATGCTTGGCTTGTATTTGTTGAAAAACTCCTAGATTTCAACTTTATATCATTTCTAAACAAGCTAATCAATATTGACGAAATTTATCATAATTCAACTGAATTTAGTTGTAATGTTACAATACTTTACATGTTGACTAAACTAACATAACTCTGAATATGTTAGTGATACTGCGGATTTGTTTTTCTAACTTATTCAGAAAGCAGGGTAGAATTGCTATGGAGCATAATATGAAACTTCCTAGGTTAGAATATTTTAGGACAGTTTCTACTTTCAGGTACCCGTACATATATATATATATATATACACGGTTGCAGTTCTACCAATTCAACATTAAACCCACACTTTGACTGAATGATAATTAAACAATGGCAGAAGAGTCAATGTATGGATTTACTGACCATAGACTGTTGCAAGCTAAAGCAATCAGAGGTCTAACCAAGTTAGCTGCTCGTGCTCTTTATAAAGTGATTTGGATTACACATTTACTACTATTTGAAACAAATGTATTTTGATAACATAGTGACTAATGTATTTACCAGAAATACCATTAGACAAAACGTATATAAAATTCAAATCTAAAGTACCTTTTCCACCAATCGTGATTTGATTTTTCATGATGTTTAACTTCACGACGCAAGATCAATTTTGGGCCTATCACAAATTGAGTTGAATAGAAGTTTTCACTCTTACTTTAGGTATAAAAACTGTTCTTCCTTTGTCTTTTTGTTATTGAAAGTCGATGATTACTGTCTGAACGTTAAAACTACAACATTGAAGATGACTATTAATCGAACTGCAAGTTCTAAATGTCATATCATTAATTCACAACGAAGATAATGAGCAACCAACCACTGAGCCTATGGAGGAAGATCAGCTGTTGTCTACTATCACATAAGATAGTAAAGGCTTCAAAGAATTCATTGATAAAACAGCCATTACTAATGCCCAGAACGTCTATCATTACATCAGTCACATTATAATCAAGGCCTGACAGTGCCATAAAGAGGAAAAGGAACAGCAGAAACTCTATCCTCTCAAAGAGTGTCACACGGCAATATCATGCTAAAGGGAGATATGGAGGCACTTCAAGTGAGCTCAAAAGGTTAGCATTCCAAATGTTTTTTGATAGAAATGTTTCATCTACAAAGTTATGAACAAATAAGAAAGAACAACGTCAGGTACTGTCAGCTTTAGTCCAACTCGTCCATGAAAATGTGAATTTTACGAAAGGTGATTTCAGAGAAGAGAACTGGTGACTTCATAATGGTATAAGAATAGAGATTTAAAGATGCCTTTTGAAAAATAAATCACAATAGAATGATTTTTAAAATTACTTTGATGACCAATTAACTTATTTGTATTGAATTTTTGTGCAAAGGTACCTAAAGAACTTTCTTTGGAAAACTGTCCGTAATTTTGAACTGGTAGTCTACAAGAAAAAACAGCTAGTTAATACATGTAGTACGAACAACTAAATACTGGAGTTCTCTTGTCTGATCAAGAAAAGAATTTGACTGTCATTCTTATATAGTGCATTGACAGCTACAAAGTGTTAATGCGTATTTGTGAATGAACTATCGGACTTCTAGTCCAAGAACACTAACCAATTAGGCCACACCTGGCCTATAACAACCAGTGCCACTAAATTAGAAAATTAAGAAAAATTATTATTGAACATTAAAATTCCAAGAGCACTTAAACTTCAGATTTCAATAAGCAATTGTATAGAGAACGTACTCAAGTGTTGTTGTTTGTTTAACAGATGTCTTAGAGATGCCTTTATTGTAAAATATAGGATTACTTATTTTATATAAAAATATTCTTAAGCTTATACCTAAAGAATAAAAATGATAATGATTTTTTATCAATTTATATTTAATTAGAATTTAGATTTATGTGATTTCATTTTACTATAATGAAAATGCTATAGCTCAACAAAATGATAGTTCTAGACATGTTCCTAGAAAAGGTACCCACCTGATGCAGCCGTAAGTCTACGCAGTTACAATACATATTATCAATGGTTCGATTCCCCTCGGTGGATTCAATAGATAGAACGATGTGGCTTTGCTATAAAAAAAACAACACGCAAACACTCCTAAGAAAGAAACTCGACGGTGTAAACACACGTGATTTATTAGTTGTTACAAATGATTACCAATTTGTTACAAACTATTGCCATAAATATACCTTTATTATTGTCGGTGGTCCTCACTGGTAAGTATAAAAATTGGGTTTCAATACTCTTAACAAGTACTGCACAGGTAGCCTATTGGGTCGCTATATGTTTAACTACAAACTAACAAACATAAATATTGGTGTTCTTAGCATATATTGATATCAAATGAATGGGCTTATGTTCTTTCTAAAACATGTATGTTAGTTTAATTTAGCATGAAACCACACAATATAGTGTTTGCTTTTCGTCTACCGCAGGTATAAAATCTTGAACTACAGACATCATTGATAGAATGTTATAAATATATTCAACTGCATATTCAAATACACAACATATCTCATTCAAAACATTTACATTACATCACAAGAGTCTGGCTGGAGTTTCACTTACGTCATTCTTTAGTGACCCACCATAAAATTCGAATTAGAGAACAAAATAACGTAACGTCAGCCACACTTCATTTTTTTCCATTGCTAGAAACAACGATTTTCGGCAAAAAAAAAACTATTTACTATTCATTTATTGCTGATTATTACACACATTCAATGAAACGATCAGTTTATTTCCGTCATAGCTCATATCTTAAACGTATATCCCAATTAGAAGTAATATTTAATCTTAAACGGCCTCATTTGATTTATTATTAAACATATTTAAATTCTTATCTGAGTTCTGTTTCTAAAATACACCACTTAAAGCTATATACTGTAAAGTGTGAAAAATAATAACTTTACAACGGATATAAAGATACTGAATACTGTAGTAAAAATATAAACAATCAGCAATGCAATATCATTCAAATTCAGACTAAGCATAGCTGATAACGTTATCTGTAACTCCCAGTAATAATGAAGTAAAATTCAGAATTCAGAATTTGATTTGGCAGCAGACGTGACAACAAATAGCCTATTATATAGGTTTGTGCTATAGCAAATAAACAAAAATAAAATATTGCGTATAAATGTGCATTTTTTTAAATTGTATTACCTGCACCATATCTAAATAAATTACAGTTCTGTACCATGGCACTAAATCAAATAAATAAGAATAACCATATTAATCCGTTTTTCTGTATGTGAATATTTTGTGAACAAAATCAGATGACTTTAATGTTTTTACTAACATAAAACGTACGTTGACTCTGTGTTATAGCTCTGAATTTCTGAGTTTGAAATCATTAAATACCACAAAATATCCCTAACTATTAACCTGTGGATGTGTAACAAGCCAAACGTGACAACCAAACTCCTGGTGTGGATGGTGTAGTGTTAGTGACAAGCTGCTCTCTCTTTAGTTAGTAGCTCAAAATAAGGCCGAGTAACGTTTAAAGATGTTGTTGAGATTATGAATTATTAATACAATATTCTTCTAAAAATATTAGTTTATATGAAAATGCATAAAAACATTGCAAGTGCAAGTTTCATGTTTTATCTCAAAGTAGCTTCAACCAATCTGTTTTTTTTTTTACATTTTGTTTTTCAATTTCCAAAACTCTAAGCAGAAATAAAATCAATAACCACATTTTGAACCTTAGCTTCCTGACCAATATTGAATTGTTCAGTAATATCGTAACATCAAGAGCAACTGTTATATCTTTGGGACACTTGAGAAGGATTACCAGATGATAACTTCCTATCGTCTATAGACAGATACATATAGATGGATGATGGTTTCATAATGCTCGGTTAAGTAGCTTTGCGTAAAATTCAACCAATTAAACACACTTAAAGCCCTAAAATATAAAACTCTCTAACTTAAAAACTATTCCAAATTTATTACTTTCTGCAGTCTGTTGAGTATCAAAAGTAAATCCATGGTTTTGTTACGTATCTTGGCAAACTTCTGTTGTCAGGCAGACATCTACAAAATTAAGCAAGTTGTCTGAATAAGAACCTAAATAAATCCTCTCTTGAGAGAACTGATCGCCTGTATAAAATATTATTGAACTATATGTGCAAATTTCACTTAATACGAGCTCTAATCTACTCTAATGCACCACTTAATTCGAGGTAAGTAAGCCTCTTATATTAATTCCTAATGAAATTGAACTATCTTGTGATGTATATGGGTATTTGTGTGTAAACGAGTCGAAAAAAGATTAACTACAAATAACTCTAAGTATATGTATTCAAGACATGACCAAAAAGGGTCATGTAGTTTATAAAAATACACTCTTATAGCACGCTATTCTTAATTATTGATCTATAGAAAGAAATATTTAAGCCATGGGAATACATCCTGGAACACAGGAGGATAAGGTCGCTCAATACAACTGACACTCATAGTTTCAGAACTTGTAGGAAGAAAGAGCGATCTGTTAAATTTTCTAATCATGTTAGATGAAGAAATGTTTTGTTTTTGATACCACCGAACTACTCTAGTTTTGTAACGTTCAGTATCTACACAGGAAAGGAAAAAAATGTAATTGTATTTATTAAACAAAGCTGTTGGACAATGACGACTTAATTTTATTGTTCTCTTTATTTCAAGATTGTAGTTCCTTGCCCGAAATATTCATGTAGCAACATTAAAAAGAAGAAAACATGCTTATCTATTTATTAGATTTGTTTTGTTTGTGTACCAAATGAATAGCACTGATTAACAAAATTTAAATAATATTAAGTGCAATAGCTAACACTTTCGTCAATATATGTTATAAATATTTAACCTTAACACTTGTTTGTTTGTTTAATGTTTTCAAACTTCTAACCAGAAAAAAAATGTTTACATTTTGAGTCTCAGCAACCTGATTAATAATTTACCAATATATTCAGTTTCAGAACAATGTTTATACAAATCAATATCTAAGGAAATTCTAAAACACCAGGATTTCTTCGAAGATTTGAACGTTAATTTTGTGTGTTATTTTAAAGAAGCTTGCAGCCATTTAAATATTATATGTATCTTTAGACTATAGGGAATTGAAAATGACATTCGTTTGAGAGAAAAAGTTCCATTGAAATCCAATATGTAGCGTATGAAATTTTCTATTACATATAACTATACATCATCCTAGAACAACCTGGTTTTCTTAGATTATGTATGAAGGAATGCTTTATACCAGACTTACTCTTATGCAGTTGACGGAGAAATGATACAAGCTTATCTCCCCAGCTTTGTGTCAAGTACGCCCTTAACAACAGAAACTGATATTCATGAGTGGCACAGAAGGGACATTTTCCTCGCTTGAACTTAGCAACCATCTTCACTGTCCAAAGGATGGTAATATTTTAATAAAAAATGAACAAAGATAGATCTACATACCGTTTGTGGAAATTTAGTACCTCACTACCTCTCGAAAAGGTAAAACTTCTGTAAGTTTGTGTATACGAGAGATGTTTTTGTAACAACATATATTTATCTTTTTGATGCAGTTTTGCTCGATACGTAACGCGTATTATTGATTATTGTTTACTTCTGTGGCACGTGGAACAGTATTCTTATTACGCTCATATCTTTTGCCCATTGACCACGTTCCTGTTATAAAATAGTTTAATTTTTCAAAAAAGAAATAAATTTTCAGAAACTTGTATATTTAAGATGAGGTATGTCTAGATATAAAAAAATACCCTAAAACATTTTAACCTGTTGTGCTCTTTACCAAAGTAAACTGAATTTTTTTCTTTCTTTGAATATCAGCACAAAACCGCCAAATGGGTTATCTGTGATCTGTTCACGACGAATACTAAAATCCGGTTGTTAAATTTGTAAGTCCAAATACCTATCGCTGTGTCACTGGAAGGTATTAAAAATATTTTCATGAAGTTTGTTTGAATTTCGCACAAAGCTATTCGAGGGCTATCTGTGCTAGCCGTTCCTAATTTAGTAGTGTAAGACTAAGGGGAAGGCAGCTAGTCATCACCACCCACCGCCAACTCTTGGGCTACTCTTTTACCAACGAATAGTGGGATTGACCGTCACATTATAACGGCTGAAAGGGCGAGCATATTTGGCGCCACGGGGATGCGAACCCGTGACCCTCAGATTAGGAGTCGCACGCCTTAACACACTTGGCCATGCCGGGCCTTTTCATGAAGTTTAATTACATTCCAAGAATAATACTTTTATACAATTTCGAACTCATATGTATTTTATTCGTATGAAATAACAAACCATTTTTTTTCGTGAAATTTAGAGGGGTTAAAAAGTCCCCCAGTAACTCAGCGGTATGTCTGCGGACCTACAGCTCTAAAACCGGGTTTTACTACTCGTGGCGGGCAGAGAACAGATAGTCCATTGTGTAGCTTTGTGATTAATTCAGAATAACAACAAGAGCTGTTTTTGTTTGAAGTTATTGTTGCCTATACCTTTATGCATATTTAAACAATTTTCCTTTGAAAATATTTTTCTTCAATGGAGTAATTTGTTTTAAGAGGCGTATTTTGACAAATTATTTAAGAAATATTTTAATCTTTACCAAAGTTTGATGAGTTTATAAGCTAACTCTTACACAAATAGTAATTAAACTATAACAGATTATATTCTGTAAACACAAGAAGTCCCAGATGGAAAAAGTGAGAAAATGTGTAATTTATCTCAACTTATTGTAACATAGATGGTCCACGTACAGAACTCACAATCAACGAGTAATTGCAAATAAATTTTCGTATTGTCACAATTATATAAAATGTGTGTGTTTGTGTTTTCTTATAACAAAGCCACGTCGGGCGATCTGCTGAGCCCACCGAGGGGAATCGAACCTCTGATTTTGCGTTGTAAATCCGAAGACATACCGTTGTACTTGTGGGGACATTATACAAAATAAAAATTAGAAACAAAATAGTTCTAGACTAGCATTTCAGTCTTCTGGGTTTGATTAGTTCTCCAAAACAATAATTTTTAAACATCTGAACGTTCAATAAAACCCCTTCGTTCTAATGCATATTTTAATGTTCTGGACCCAACCTTCACACTAATAATATTTCTTGTTTTCTCTTTTGTTCTCTAACAACGTAGTTCTGATGTTTTTGACCGTATTTTTGAACAGTTTGTTTGTTTTTGAATTTCGCACAAAGCTACTCGAGGGCTATCTGTGCTAGCCGTCCCTAATTTAGCAGTGTAAGACTAGAGGGAAGGCAGCTAGTCATCACTACCCACCGCCAACTCTTGGGGTACTCTTTTACCAACGAATAGTGAGATTGACCGTCACATTATAACGCCCCCACGGCTGGGAGGACGAGCATGTTTGGCGCGACGCGGGCGCGAACCCGCGACCCTCGGATCACGAGTCGCACGCCTCACGCGCTTGGCCATACTTTTGAACAGCCCCATCTTTTCTACCTCGACCACTTCTGTTTTCAACGTTGCTAGTTTTACGTTCCCTTTTCACAATGTTTATACAGCTTGTACCGAAAGTTGAAATTTTGAATACGGGATACTCTTCATAAGCCAAAATTTTGATTGTATTTATTTGCCACGTGAAATGTCTGTTTTAAGAGCAACGAATTTCTTCATTACATTGTTATTGGAACGAGGATATTTATCAGTACTTTTGTAGGTATTACGTTGGTGTTCACTATCCAGTTGGTTGATTATAAACAATCGCAGCATAAACTATCAACACGTGCCTTTACTTTGGTGTAGTTCATTTTTGTCCAATAGGAGGGAAGCCATCCAACTATATTTGGGTTAAATAGTGTTTTTCTTTGCTGTCTTCATTGTCATTTCGTATGTTAGCAAGTACCAATCAAAACTATTAAACCTTTTTTTTATATTTTCACATAAGTAGTAGCTATGGAAGACAAAATATCTCATGAATCTTTGATTATTATTTACTCAAACGAGATATGTTTTTTCTATGAGCTCAATAAATTCAACTAATACGGTACAGAATTCTTTAAAATCATATTCAATAGAAATTTCAGTTCTACAAAATCTATCGAAATTCCCATTACATAATTCTTTCTTTAAAATCAAAACTTTGGTTTTTGCTTGTTTCAAGGACTATTACATTAAAACTGTTTTTATTGAGGTATACATTACAATGACTTCTAGTTTACATGTTGTACATAACATAGACTTTGTTTAAGTTTTCAAATGAATCGACATATAAAACCAATAAACTTTATTATTTTCCATCACTTCATATCCTAAAATACTGAGAAATATATGTATATATTTCGGAAAATATAAAAGGGTTGGTTTCAATTGGCTGTGTGATGTAGTTATTTGACTCTAAAACTTGTCCAGATTTAGTTACATTTAAGCTGCTATTGGTGATCGATCACATGACATAGTACACGTTGACTGACATACAATCGTTTTAGCATTATGTTTCGGGTGTCTTTCGGATGTAACTTATATAAAATCTATTTATGATTCTTTTTGAAGTTATGTACTTGATCTAAAATTCACAGTTTGATATACACCGACCTAACCTTTTTGTTGGCCATTACCCACGTTTCAAAATTTCAAATCTTTACCAAAGTAAGAAATGTTAATTCAACATATTCAATGATCATGACTTCAACTCTCATTTGTGGATAAGACTTCTTGCCTTTTATAAAGATAAAAAACATAAATAAATACAGTATAGGCAAACACGGTATTATAAGTATATTCATATATACTGTAGCCATTATTGCTTTTTAAAAACATGCACAAGTACACTTAACCAGTTTATGATTACAGTCTCCATATGTTAGTTTTATCTGTTAGAAATAACAAATCATTTATTGGTACGATAACAAGTTTGTTTGTATCTGTGTATCTCAAAACGGCTGGTATGCGTATAAATACTTTTACCAAAATACAGCAGAAAACAACGTTTCGATCTTACTGAGTCATCTTTACGTTAACAAAGAGAGAGTTTGCAACTAACCGTTGCCAAGCACATGACTTAGGGAAGAGATTATAAACGGGTACGGGATTTTATGGGGGCGTTGCAGTTAGAAGTTAGGTTATTAATTACTATAAGTGAAAAGGTGTTCCTTTGTATTGATTTAGTTTTGTTTTTAATTGTTCTATTAGTAAGGTTTCTTTGATTTTGCGTCCTGAGATACATTTTTACTTCTAGTGGGTTTCTCGTCATCACGAATCACAAACAAATTTCTTTGCTTTTGGAATTTTGCGCAAAGCTACTAGAGGGCTATCTGCGATAGCCGTCTCTAATTTACCAGTGTAAGATTAGAGGGAATGCAGCTAGTCACCACCACTCGCCACCAACTCTTGGACTACTCTTTTACCAACGAATAGTGGATTGAAAGTCACATTATAACACCTATGGCTGAAAGGGCGAGCATTTTTGGTGTGACGGGGTTTCGAACACGCAACCCTCAAAGTACGAGTCGAGCAATCCTAACAACCTGGCTATACCGGGTCACAACCATGTTCGGTGATGGGGATTTGGACCCGATATCCGCAGGTTGCTAATCGGACGTCATAACCAGCAACAATTATGAAACAGTAATTCATTAATAACGTGCTTAATGCAAGGAGTTTAATTTTAATACACCCGAAGCTATCGCATGCAATCACAAAAGTTAGTTTACCAGTATTTGTAAGTTTACATATTATAATGGCTCAAATAAAATGGAAACGAAACAAAAACAGAGTTTGAAAAAAAAAAACTGTCTTAGAATTAAGACTGAACATCAAATATGACTCTGAGAACGTACGAGGTCTGTTCAAAATATACGCGGACTGACGTCATAAAAGAAAATGTACTTTATTTAGAAGTTACAGGTCTGAAACCTCTTCAAAGTACTCTCCTCCCCAACGCACACACTTATCCCAACGGTGTTTCCACTTGTTGAAACAGTCCTGGTACGCTTCTTTTGTAATGTCCTCCAGCTCCTTCGTCGCATTTGCCTTAATCTCGGGAATCGTCTCAAATCTTCTTCCTTTCAAGGGTCTTTTGAGTTTGGGGAACAAGAAAAAAATCGCAAGGATCAAGGTCAGGTGAGTAGGGGGGTGAGGAAGAGCAGTGATTAAGTGTTTGGCCAAAAACTCACGAGTTCTGAGGGCCGAATTTTGCAGCAACGCGATGCATCTTCAATTTTTCGGTCATAATCTCGTAACAAGATCCAACTGATATCCCACACTTTTCAGCAAGTTCCTGACAGTCAGACGTCGATTTGCCTGCACCAGGGTGTTGATTTTGTCGACGTGTGGGTCGTCAGTTGACGTGGAAGGACGTCCAGGACGCTCATCATCTTCAATGGACTGTCGACCATCCTTAAAACGTTCATGCCACTTGAAACATGCCGTACGCTTCATAGCAACATCGCCGTAAGCCGTGTTAAGCATAGCAAAAGTTTCAGTCGCAGATTTTTCAAGTTTAACACAAAATTTCACAGCAAGTCGTTGCTCCTTCAGGTCATTCATTCTGAAATCCGCCAAACGAAAAAAATCGCACTTCACTTAAAACCGCGTAGCTAATACACAAATGAAGATATCTGCAATCGGGAAATGGCGTCGTAATCAGCTGATCTGTGCGAACCTAGTGACACCAAGCGGATTTCCCTGGAACCAATTGGAGCCGCGCAATTCAAACAGTCCGCGTATTTTTTGAACACCCGTCGTATAAGCAAAAACAAATAAAAGTATGTAATAACATTCCAATAACACTCTAAGGGTTATTTCCAGTGTCGAAGTGGTTTTTTAGTTTGATACTAAGACACATGTGTGATACAACACAAAAGCTAGTGTTCCAGGTGCAAGTTAAATCCTCAACTGTATGAACAATAGGTGTAAGTAAATGAAGTAATTTAAACCCTTGTGAACTTATAACCTCCATAAACAACGAACTGCTCCTCTGCTATGTTAAATGAAAATTATAACAAAATGTCGATTGCTACGTCAACTGCAGTACAGAAAGACACCATAAAATGATTTATGTACAATCAAGGTATCCGGGAAAATTTCAACAAAGAAATATTTAACTAGAGAAATAGGGCAATTCAGGAAGTTTCAATGACTGTTTATACCCACAGGAAATAATCGAAACTAAATAAGGGTGTACAGAGGTCTGTTGGGTTTGATTATTCTTCTGAGGTTTACTCTTATTATAGTTGCTTCTTGCTCTAAACTTAAGTTAAAGCATTTAGTGGATAAAATACACTCTCATTCGATTATATTTATTTATATAAACTACTGGTACAAGGTTTTATTTAGCATGAAGAAATGTTCTGTAATTAAAACTAATAAATTTTACAAAAACGATGTATTTTTGCAGTAATTTTAAAAGTATCTTAAATTTTGTCTGTAGAAGATTTTAGAAAAGAATTGTTCAATAATATTCAGTCAATCACTGCTATAACTGTTTGTTTTTGAACTTCGCGCAAAGCTACACGAGGTTTATTAGCTGCTAGTCATCACCACCCACAGCCGTATTTTGGGCTACTGTTTTACCAACGAATAGTAGGATTGATGGAAACGTAATAACGCCCACGCTGCTGAAAGGAAGATCATGTTTGGTGTGATAGGGTTTCGAACCCGCGACCCTCAGATTACGAGTTGAGACCCTAACCACCTGGTTATGCCAGACCATAAGTTCTATGAGAACTGCTTTAATACTCAGATCATCCCAATTAGATCTTGATTTTGTTTTTAAACGTAAAGCTACATGGTGAGTTATCTGCTATTTGTCTACCACAGTCATTCAAGCCTCGGATTTTAGTGTTGTAAGTTTGTTAACTTGCCGCTGGCATACAGGTGGACAATGTGGATTTTGAGAAAATCGTTCCTAAAATCCCCTGAAGGGCAATATCTTATGTATTATTAAATTTTTAATTATTTATTGATATTTATTTATCATGATCAGCGTGAGGAGTACAAACTAAATCTTTATCTATTCAGATTTGTAAAACAAAAAACCCAACATATTTTAGCAGTACTATTAAACAAACTACACATATTATTTATAATAATGAGAAACGATAATTGAAATGTCGTAACTAAGTTAGGTTTATAAAACGAAGCTAAAACTTAAAGCTATCTGAGCTGCACAGAGTCTCTGCACAGAATTCATGTCACATAATAATTTTGTTGCAAGATTTAACGATGAAATAATTCTACTGAAATTACCTTCGATTGATAAATTAAAAATAATAATGTATGGTAACGTGTTAGTGTAATTTATTCATCTTTGCTTACTATTCTATATTAATAGGAAATTGTTACACATTTCAGTGATGACGAAGAAACCCACTTGTAGCGAAAAATATGTTTGTAAAAACGATTGGTTTGGGTTGAGAATTTTTTTATGTACAGGAGCGAACAACGTTTCGACCTTCTTCGGTCTTGTCACAGTGTAAGACTAGAGGGAAGGCAGTCACCACCCACCGCCAGGCTTTACCCGCGACCCTCGGATTACGAGTCGCACGCCTTACGAAAGAGGTTTACACAGAAAGAAAGAGGTAACTGACTGATAGTTGACCACATGTTTGAAGGGGATCGTGTAATTGAGTGTAGGAATGTAGAGGGCGTGCTTAGATGTTTGATTATATTTATTAATATAGGTAAAAGGTGTTCCTTTGTATTGATTTATTTTGGTTTTGAGTTGTTGTATAAGTAGGGCTTCTTTAATTTTGCGTTTGTTTATGTTTGTTTCTTTACTTAATATGTGGGTGTTTTCTATGGTTATGTTGTGTTTATTTGATCTGCAGTGTTCGAAAACGTGTAGAGAAACAAGTAGAAAAATAAAAACCAGATTCAAAGAACACAAAAGGTTACCTTCACACGTTTTCGAACACTGCAAATCAAATAAACACAACATAACCATGTAAGACATGACTAGAAACGCGAATTTAGCAGCAACTTGTCTTCTTATTTCATTACGCGCGTTTCAAGCTTTTTATGTTGCAGTTGTAAACGTTTGTTCCTATTTTGGATTTTCTTTATAAATTAGGTTCACTAAATCACTTCACACGGCTAACGACGAATGTATTTGAGTCTTGTTTCGTAGTTGAAGTTTTAAAACTGGTACACTATCTTTGTACCACTGGAAATCTCGCGTAAGGAATAAAACACTGTAACTAGTGGTTTTCTTGGTTGGAGTTACTTGCATATTTACTGGTTGTTTAAACTAAAAAAACCAAAAAACGTGATCTGTAAGATAAGTAAGAAAATAACATTAATAAATTTTTACCTGTTTCGTTTCTTTCCCAGTTGATACAAACTTCTGATAAGACATTTCGCTGTAAAAGAATAAAAATGTAAAACATATCTGATATTTACATATGTAGAGAAATATTATAATATTTTCTATTAAAATACATGCATCGTCCTTCGAAAGTATAATGTTGTAACAAGACATGTATTCAATTTTTATGTTTATAGAATGTAGAAAACTGTTAGTATTACTTGCAACGTGGAGGACAGTTACATTTTCTTCATCTTTTCCAGGCAAGTCTTGTTACCTTTAAACCAAAAATGTTTCAGTAAGATGTAAACTGAATTTAAAGCTTTTAGTGGATGAAATCTACTCTTATTCAATTATATTTATTTATACAAACTTTGGTACAAGGCTTTATTGAGCATGAAGAAATAACCTGCAATTTAAAATAATCAATTTTACAAAAACGGTGTATTTTTGCAGCAGTTTTAAAATTATGTTAAAGTTTGTCAGTAAGAGATTTTATAAAAGCATTGTTCAGTATTATTCAGTCAATCTCTGCTAGAAAGTTACGTTATTAGTGATTCTTTTTTTTAATTCTGCACAAAACTATATACAACAGTTATACGTGTTAGCCGTTCCTAATTTACTAGTGTAAGACTAAAGTTATCACCACCCACCGCCAACTCTTGGGTTTCTCTTTTACAAACGAATATTGGGACTGGTCATCACCTTCGAATGCCCCAGTGGCTAAAAGGGCGGGCATGTTTAATATGAGGGGAATTTGACCCCTCAACCCTCAGATTACGAGTCGAACGCTCTACCCACCTGGATATGCGGGTCCATGCGTTATGGTGTTACTGTGGTTAAAACATTAGATTTTGATTATAAAGTAATATTTTTAACATTTTCGATTACTCTTACGTTTATGTATTTCTATTGTTTCCTCTTCTTCGAAAGGCTTTTTAATTGACCGTAATTTCTTCATTTTTTTGGTGGATTGACTTGAAACATTGAAGGATTATAATTTTGTCGAGTATCTTAGAATGGTTTTTATTTAGGGTTTTATAAAGACTTTTATGGGATTAAACGTCAAACAACCTCAAAATGTATACTTTTGACTCTTTGCGGATATATTTAGAACAACCAAAATAACAATTGGTACAAATGTAAATTTTTAATATGACAACACACTGACATTAAAAGTTGAATTCTGTTTATACTTTTAGTCTTTTTAGAAGGTCATAATTCACAAAAAATCATACTTTTGTGATTTTTGATATTTATTCAAATTTAGCACAAAAACACCTTTTTTATAGATTTCTTACATATGCATACAAAAATGTGGGATTTGCCAATTTTTTGGTCAGTTTAGAGGATTAAGAAGTTAAAAACCCCGCAATCCTAGGGATTTGATCAATTATTTAGACTTGTTTTGATTAATTTACATTGAATTTGGTACAGATATACTTTTTAACCGGTCTCAAACACAAGTATATACAATTTTGGAATTTTTGTATTTCATTTCATTTTTAACCACTGTTTGAGGTTTACGTAAGTAAAGCAACTTATGTCAAGCAACTTACGTGGAATTTAGTGCAGAGATACTTTCTTGAAGTTCCGAAGTGGTGAAAACACAGTTTTCGATTTTTTTGTGTCATATTAAGATTGCGTGGGTGAGACTTGTTGTATTCATCCGCAAATGTTAGCCTCTTTAATTATTTTCTAGTTTATCATAAGTACTGTTTTTAGAGAAACTGTTTATTGTTTTTATTTTAACACTACATTAAGGAATCATAGTAGTAACCAGTGAAATGACATCCATATTTTCACTTGTGTCAGATCGTGTTGTAAAACTACTTCTATTTAAAACTTCTAAAATAATTTTAAACGAAACTGAAATACCAGTATCGGTTAAGACAAATTTTTCCCATAAAGTAATAATTATGGAATAAAGAATGAAGAAAACAATCATTTTTGACGTGGTTAATAACATTCAAATTTCTAACAAAAGCTAAAGATGGTTGGCTCATGATAAATAAAATCTCAACTTCATTATTTTTCGATTTTATAATCATAATATCAAGAAACAATATTTTTTATTCAATCCATTTTTGTACAATAAACTAAATATTTATATTCAATGCAGTGATCTTAACAAATAAAGCGCTCGATGTTTTTACCACAGAAAAGGTTAGGTTTTGAAGTTAAGCATAACACTGCTACAAAATAAGTTGTATTCTGACCACCATGGGTATTGAAACCTGCTTTCTAGCATTGTAATGTTGTATATATACCGCTATATCACTGGAGGACCGATTGAAAACAATAATTAATATCTTTAACCCTATAATTGCTGCAACAAGGTGCAACAAAATCTCATTTAATAGTTGTTTTTTTTCAATAAATCTTTAAGAGTGAATAATAATCTTTTTCCTTCAGCAGAATCATGAATTACCCTGTAGTATGCATCACTTTTATAAATATAATAATATCTCATAAGAATAAAACTTAAGAATATGCCAAGGTTTCATATCACATAAATTAAATAATTTATAATTAAATTATCAGTAAGATTTACCGTTATTATTAATTTTCCTACTCTCGATGACGAGAAACCCATTTGTAATAAAAATGAGATACATTTTTAATTTTCATATTGTTTACAAAACATATCTAATTTTTGCTTTCTTTCTTTTCTAGCATAAAATTTGATTTTTCTCTGCATATTTGAAGTTTATTGTCGTTTCAAAGTATCTTTAAGTCAGTTTAATTCTTAAACTATTTATCTTTTTTATCTTTGTTTCATTGAAAAATTTAATTTTTATTTTCAAAGCGTAATAAGAGTAATATTTTGTATTTACAATGTTGAAGCTCATGTGATGGAACTTACGAATGCTCATACTTATTTTCAGGCTTATTTTTTGTACAACTCTTTCTTATGTTAAAATAAAATTGATTTGAATTTTGTCCTTTAAGTATATGAAAATCTGTAAGATGCATATTATTGTTTGTAGAATTACCTACTTACCTGTACTGTTAATTTACTGACGTAACCTTTTATCCTAATCGAAATATTTTACACTTACAAAAACGGCCAAACTAGAAGAAAGAGTTTAGTCATCACAGAAGAGATGTTAAAAAATAAAAAAATCATGTTATAGAAAATGGTAAATCATATAAGTATATATGTAAACCATATAAGTATATATGTAAAAGTGGATAAGTTAATCAAGAAAAAGCTGAAGAAAACATGGCCTCGTATTAATGTTGTTCTTTGTTCTAGTTCCAATGAAAAAGAAGATCATTTTGAACTGCCTCTTTACAACAGTTGTCCTTTTTTATAGTTTAGTTCTTTTTATATTAAGACTACACTAAGACGTCGAAACAAGTAGTGTATAAGATTTTTGATGATGAGAAACCCATTTGAAATATAACTGTAGCTCAGAATGGCTGATATGGGTATTAACACTTTTATTAGTAAGCAGAGAATAACGTTTCGACCCTCCTAGCTCATCTTAACCTCAGTATTTTGTCTTTATATGGTAAATCATAAAATAAAACAAAATTGTTAACGTATTTTGAAAGTAAGGACGTTTTCAAATATTTATTTAGTATATTGCCTTAATCCTAACTGGAGAAAAAGAAGAAAATCATATTATAACTGAACTTGTTCCTTTTTACCCTATTTTAGTGTGTAAACGGACGTAAGGAAGCTTAATCCACAACAAAATAGTAACACCTGTACTTATCCATCATTTAGATAATATATGAATATATATTTTTTAAATTATCGTTAAGATAATTAGATTTTTCTGTACCTCATCTGATTTCTTATAATCACTTGTTTAAATGTGACGTATATTTAGTGTGATTATAAAATTGATGCAATGGTCTGAGAAAAATCTAACAAATTATATAACAAAACAGTAAATATCTATTCTTATACCAAAGTCACTGATACAATATTTATTTCAAAGCTTGTAACTTGTGTTGAGGAGAAAATATTTATTGACCACTAAGCATAAGTAAACTCTAGCTAATAATAACTCGTTCAATGATTGGAACATTGAAAATCAATTGACTCGATACATAATTGAAATGACTCTTCTCAGAACAATTATTGAAATGCTATTCTGAGTAGTTACTTAGTTGCTGTAAAATTATTATATCAGTTGATATGAAGTGAAGTGAATTTGAATAAAAAATATCTTATGAAACAGACCAATTATGGTTTTTGGCACAACTATAATGAAACTTCTTTACAGATGTGAAGATTCTGGTACTCATAGTAAGTTTTTACTTATCATTAAGGTGATTGGACTGTCACTATATCACCTCATCTCTGTTAATCGATAGCTTAAAAGTGCCGTAATTTTATAACGTCTTGAACTGTACTTTTATTTAGTTTTGCGAGATTAATGACATTGCATTTACCTATTCTTTTTTGGTTAAATACTGTTTAATTTACACTTCGTTTATTAAGGATTTGTTCGTTTATTCTTATTTATAAGTTTGAATTATTCCTGTTAAACCTTTCTAGATATTATGGCTACATATAATGTTTAGATTTGCTTAGTTAAATATAGTATAACTTTATATTGTCTTTTTTCAATGTTACAAGAACACGAATAAAAGGTATACACCTTATTCGTGTTCTTTACCTGTTAATATGGTTTAATATTTAGTGTGAAAACACTAACTGCTTAAATCCGTGAAATATGTCTTATTTCTTTCCAAATAATACATTTTCGAGACAAAATATAAAAGTTTCGTTTGTTTTCCTGTTATGTTGAATGCCTAATAAGTTTAGATTCTAGCAAAGTTACATTTGAAATGAAAATAATTAGTTTTTAGCTACTGTTTAAAAAAAAATATCTTAACATGAACTTAATTTAACATGTATTTAAGTTAAATTCACTTCTACACTTAGAGACAATATCTAAACCTAGCTCATCCAAATGGCTTGTCTTTTGATTGTTATCACAATCACTTGCTTACAAACTTGATGTTATGTATCCATATAATACCATACGATATAATACAGCAACTGAGAAATGGCCCATAAGAGTGACAGCTACAGAGCTATAAATACGAGTAGAGATACTTATATTTTGCTGAAATAAACACTTTATAATATTGATTATATCGTTGTGCCTTTATTGTGAGCTTTATACATTGAAAATGTGGAACATGCGAGACAAGGTAGGCAAAAACTTCAAATGATCAGTTATTTCAACATGTGTTGATGCGGTTATAACTTCTTTCTCCTCTGTTCCTGTCACAAACACGGGGACATAACCGCCCTTGTGTATATTGTGTGTTCATAAAATTGATAAAGAAAACGTTCTTTAGTTATTTCTTTATTTTTTATTACTTACGATTTTCTTTCATCTAGAACCTCCTTTTAATCAGCTTAACACTTTGGGTGGTCTTTTATGGCGTTTAATATTCTACATTATCAAACATTTTAATACCATATGTCTTAATCATATCCTAGGAATAATTTGAATGCATGTCTTTGTAGAAATTATAAAAAAAAATCCTATTATATACTTCAAAATCACCCGTTGAGCAATACAGAAATTCTATATCATAATGTATGAAAATAGTGCATGACTTCAAAGGCACGGAATCAATGCTGTTAAAAAGGGGTTATATTAACTGCTTGATGTCACCATCATTCCATGGTTGTAATCCCTTCCTTTTCATTGTTCGTTAAATTTGCATTTCTTCGAAAATTTTTATTGAAACTGTAATTGACACGCTGCTGATTAAAGAAATAAACTTTCTTACTGTCATTTTAATACAATTACCGGATTTAAAGCATGCTTTAAAAGAAAAAAATAGTCCAAATGAGAACTCTATGTTTTCATTTACTATTTAAAAAAAACATTAGGATATTTTCGGTTTTAATTTAAGTATGACGTATTAGTGTTAAATGTCATTGTGGGCTTTTGTGGATCATATTATGTGTAAATAAAACTTTGGAAACTTGAACCGTAATTTCCAGGTTTTTCTGATATCTGTAAAGTGTATTTCTCTTCTCACAACAACAAAAATATAAAAGATTACTGCGTCGGGTAAATAAGATGTTTCATATATTAACAAAGAAAACTATCACTGGAAATATTTATATTTCAACATATTTAGAAGAGAGATTAACAATAAGTATTTTAGTGGACAACAAAAAAAGCTTTTCAATCTCATGATAACAAAACTTCTCTTTAATACACACTAAAACTATATTTTTAAATTTGAATGCATTATTATTTAAGTAGAAATCAATGGTAAAAATGTACAATTATTGCAAGGAAATAACCAAATATTCCATGTACGTCTAGTTTTGCTTAATTAAAATTCGAAGTTGCTTATGGCCAATAGTTTGCTGTTATAATTTTATTCTACCACTGAAAAGTAAACGTTTCTCTCCAGTTAACACTATAAACTAAAATAATAAAGAAATAAAAAGTTGTTAGTATATAAGGTATTGCTTATAAGATTCCTTCAAAGTTTTACGACTCGTTTTACTGTAATCAGGACTTACCTTTTTCTTCCTGGGTATAAAATGACCAAAATTTTCTTACAGAAAATGTATAAAAAATTAAACTATATATATTAACCTACTACATCTATTTTATGCTTGCAACATCTGTATGTTTGGTGGTAATTGATGTGCTTATATTAAAATACTTGCACACAACATTTAAAAAAGTTACAAAATTATTGTAGCCTTAGAAATTGTAAAATTTCACTTCTCAGTTTTCTGTTATTTTATACATTATAAACTTTCATATTTTTCTTCCAATGTATACAATATGCAGTTAGTGAATGTACATATACCGTTATTTCTTTGTATGCAATAGCATGAATAACAGATTCATCTCCAGGTGTTTGACGTTGGCGACAGTTGAATGTGCACCTCGTGAAAGGAACTTGCTGTCTACTCGTGTCCTGTGTTGATGTTTACTATTTCATGAAGAAATCATTTTAGGTTATGGGTGTACAGTTACGCTGTCGTTTGCTTACACGCTTGAGGCACTACTCTTCCAGGATTCTTTTCTCAATGGTTTTGGTACTTCAAACTGATCCATATTCTTTAGTTTTTCAGTGTTATTAAGCGCAACTGACAGTTATAACTTTTCATGCTGAATACATCGCTTGTATCTGTGTGTGCGGATATTTTGTGTGGGGAAAGTTATTATTCTGATATATCCCATTCCATCGTATTTTACACTAGTTTTGATTGTCACGTGAGTTGGTGACTGACGTATTCAAAATCATTTTAATATAACATATTCAGCCCTTTGTAGACTGAGATATATAAACAATGCCAGAGAGTAGCATATTACTTTTACGTGCTTTTCTGAAATTAACTACTATTGTGGTAAGTGAGGTAAGACAGTCACCACCGTAGAGCACCAGTTATGACGTGCTGTAATCTGGGATAAGTTATGTATAACTATTATTAATGTTTTACACATCATTCTAGTCTTTTTGCATTAACACACTGGCAAACAAGTACGAATGTGAATAAATAAAATACGACTTCATTTTTTTTGTTTTTTAACAGTGTTAACCTAAAGTAAACGTTTGAATTATTTACGGTTATAAAGCACATATTTAAGAAATTTCACTTTTTTGCATTTCAAACAATGAGGAATTATAGATAAATATTCCATACTGAAAGCCCATTTCAAGATCACTTATTTTATAACTACGATAACTGTTGATCCCTGGGGGGTCATATTTCCCATACTGATAACGTATATTTCTGCCTTAGGCTTCGGTCGCAATGTACGTCATGACCATACCCTGTAAAACACATAATAAGAAATTGCGCATGTCGCATGACCTTTCCGATCCTTGTCTTGAGCATTTAAATTGGCCTGGCATGGCCGAGCGCGTAAGGCGTGCGACTCGTAATCTGCGGGTCGCGGGTTCGCGCCTGCGTCGCGCTAAACATGCTCGCCCTCCCAGCCGTGGGGGTGTATAATGTGACGGTCAATCCCACTATTCGTTGGTAAAAGAGTAGCCCAAGAGTTGGCGGTGGGTGGTGATGACTAGCTGCCTTCCCTCTAGTCTTACACTGCTAAATTAGGGACGGCTAGCACAGATAGCCCTCGAGTAGCTTTGTGCGAAATTCCAAAAAACAAAACAAACAAACAAACAAACAAACAAGCATTTAAATTATCATTTAAGTTATTTAAATGCTCCATTTATTTTAAAATGCACATGTTATTAGTTTGATAAGGGGCCATTTTATTATATCTTGTCAGTCCATTTTATCTAACCTTATAAGAAAAACGGCTTCCAACTTAAAGAAACTCATTTTTTTCATTATCCATAAAAGATCTATACCCAACAACTGGAACTGCAAATGGAAATATTTAGCATCTTATAAACTTTACGGAGAAAAATAGTAACCTTCCTTTAAATAATAACGGCCAGTTACATTGCATGTAGGTGCTTAGTAGACTAAAAGTTTACTTTTATCCTCCTGAGTACGAAAAGAACAAAATTTATTTAAGAAAAATGTATGAAAAACTCTAAACTACTTATCGAAGTGCATTTTTTAAAATCTATAAAAACCAATTCTCAGTCTTTGTTCTAAGTATAAATGACAATTATATTAAAATATGGTTCGTTTTTAATCTTTTAGTTTTTCATAGCAATAATTTTAATTAACACAAACTGAGTTAAGGTGGTCGTTTTACTCCTTCTTACCCTTACTGTGCAAATCATAAAATAAATATATGTCTCAGAAATACAGTAAAGTGGAAAGAAAGTATGATATTTACAATAATATTCTGTCATTAGTTCCTATTAAATATTTTCACAAAACTACTTCTGAAACGTTTAAGGAATTTGAATTGCATAATCGGGTTTTTCCATTCGTTGTAAACAATGAAGTTCAAAATTATTCCAATATATACTCTCAGAAAACTAAATCACACATTTTATAATACAGAATGCGGATATAACAATATTACGTGTAACAGTATGAGTTGCACATCTTTAGTTTACAGTGAATGGTTAGTTTATTAAGATCCCCATACTAACAAACACAAACATCTGTAAAATACTCCATTTTGCACATGCAAACTAATATAAATATTGATGTGTGAAATTATAGCTTGAATCCTATAACTGCAAGGATGTAGTCACAATATAATTTAGTTTAAAAACATCGAGGGTATCTCTGATTTCAAACTAGCACGATGTTGGACATCTGTCTAGCAAGAGTTGTGTTAACAATACTCGTTTACTTCATTAGTTTATCAACACAGTTGATCGAAAATAGATATTTTGGTTCCAACCACTGGTGACAAACAGAAAGAAAAGGCGATTAGATAACAGACATCAGCTGTGATCCAACTGATCAAATCCTTCAATCGTGCTCAATATTCAATAACAAACCAAAAACCTAGAAATTATGACACTGAGAGCAAACTCATTGGACAGTAAATGATTGAAAGCTTGTGATGTAGTTGGACGAGTCACTTTTAACGCTTTTCTGTACTGAAAGTAGAGTTAAAGATGCATAGAGAAAAAACACATGTGGCACTTGATCAATACGGAATTTAATAATAGAAACTCGTAATTTTGATTTCTTTAAAAGAGCTAAAGTGTCTACTGTGAACTTGGACGTTATCGTCTGTGATGTCCAACCGAAAGCTATAAGTATTCAGTATAAACAACAGAAAGTGTTAAAAAATAAACACATAAACAACAAATAATTGGAAAATTCAAGTGAACAAATAAAAAAGTCTGCCTTCACAATAATTAATTTAAACTCAGTTGTTTGGTTCCTAAATTTGTTGTGTAATTTTTTACTTCTGAGACAGAAAGATAGAATGTATTTACATCTCTACAACAGAGACAAGAATAGGAATGATAACATACTGGACTATTAAGTTTGTTTGTTTGTTTTTGAATTTCGCGCAAATCTACACGAGGGTTGTCTACGCTAGCCCTCCGTAATTTAGCAGTGGAAGACTAGAGGAAAAGCAGCCAGTCATCATCACTCACCACAAATGCTTGGACTAATCTTTTACCAACTAATACTGGGATTACCCATAACATTATAACGCACCCACGTCCGAAAGAGCTAGCTTGTTTGGTGGAACGGGGATTCGAGCCCGTGACCTTCAGATTGCGAGTCGAGCGCCTTAACTGTCTAGCACCCTACTGGGTGGGTGATGAGGTAACATAGTACAAGCGACATGTTTATTTGCTTGATCTAACATTTAAACTCAAAGCTATATATAGGTTATCTACGTACAGATATCTCTATCTTTGAGCTGATGGGCTAGTCAGCAGTATTCACCTCTAATCTGATTGGCTTCAAAATTGCATAGCGTGAGTATTTTGCGAAAACGTCAAGAGAGTTATTAACTCGGGCATTCACAGTCGGAGCACACTAACCACAGTTTTACAACTGTTCCCATGAGCCTAATAACCACTAGGTTACACCCGTTCCCACTAAACTAACGAAAGTTTGTTGTTTATTAACAAAAAAAATAATGTTACATGTTAAGTAACAAACCATGTTGATTTATTCAAAATAGTATACTATATATGTTTATTATAGACTTGTTTTACATACTGGTTATTAATTTTGCAGAGTAAAATAACTACACAATATATTATCAAACGCTAATGCAGGCCTAGTTAGGGTTACAGAATTACACAGATAATAAAGTCATCAACTGAATTTTCTATAAGTATTTTCTGTTTTGTTTCATTGTTCATCACGATTTTCATAAGACACAAGAAAAAGTGTATCTTTCAAGAATTAAACTAATATTATGTATTTTACCTCTTTTTCTCTCCTTCCGCGTACTAATGTTAATCCTCACAAATAAACTGACTGTGATATTGCGGAAATCATCAGATACGTCTACAGTACATATTTAAATGTACGAGTAATAAAATCCTCTGTTGGTACAGCGGTAAATCTACATATTTTCAACGCTAAAATCAGCAGTTCGATTCCTCTCGGTAGACTCAGCAGATAGCTCGATGTGGCTTTGCAATGCAAAAACACACACACACACATCAGTAATAGAAAGATATAATACCGGTTTCATAACGTGAAAAAAATATTTTTTCAGGCCTTAAATTAGAAGCTAAAACATAATTCTATTGAGAATGCCAACAACTACTCAGTGTTAAGGCACTCGACTCGTAATCCGAGGGTCGCGGGTTCGAATCACCTTCGCATTAAATATGCTTGCCCTTTCAGCCGTGGAGACGTTATAATATGACGGTCAATCCCATTATTCGTTGGTAAAAAAGTAGCCAAAAGTTGGCGGTGGGTGGTGATGACTACTTGCCTTTCCTCTAGTCTTACATTATTAAATTGGGGACGGCTAGCGCACATAGTCCTCGTGTAGCTTTGCGCGAAATTTAAAAACAAACATTTTCACCCAGATGGACAAAAACATTTCCATGATGATAATGCAGTTTCCACCCAATGGGCACTGTCCTAAAAAATGTCTTTAGTCATCTTCATCGATCAACACATTCACATAAGCTCAGTTCAATATAATACCTTTCAAATAAATTTGAACGTCGCATTTGTAACCACATTATATATTGTCGACAACTGCGTGGAATGAGTTGTAGTCGAAAAATATTCCCAGCGAAATGTGTATCGTCTGTGATCCATGTGATAATACATAAAGGTGTTTTATCGTCTAAAAGTTTCATGTTATGTGTGTTCTATAGTTGTTTTTGTATATTTAGTGGTTCTACACTAAAACTTAGAAGCGATTTCAGGATATTATTCAATTCAATGCATTTAAATGAACTTTCTAAAGTAATTAAATCAATGAAGAATATCGAAAACATAAATTCATATACGCAAACACTCGGTAAACACTTAATATTGATTCTTACTTCTCAATACTGGAAACTGAGTTTGATTGATAAAATCAATACTTAGAGATAAATAATTTAACATATTTACCTGATAAATGATTTAGACATTTACCCAATAAAAATATTTATTAACTAATAAATGAATACCATAAATAAATAGTCTTATATTTTTTCGAAAAAAAAAGCAAGTTAAAGATGAGACAATAGTGGTGCAAATACATGTATTCTTGATACAGTTCAACCATTGACGTAAACTATTAATTATTTAAAAGCAACATCGTTTATTTGCCTATTAACTAAATAATAAAATGCTTAATAAGGCCTCAGAACCAATTTATCATGTTATATATATATATGTATGTATAAACAACATTAACAAGCCAGGATATTAATTCGGGCGTGGATCCTCTTCTAAACTTAATTCTGATAGATCGATATCAAACCACCCATTATTGACATGTTTGGTTTCTGTTAATCATTTTGTTGAGAATTCTGTGGAAGACAGATCATTAATAATGCCTTATGTTGTTAAGATTCATTACAAGTATACAATCGCTCCACACCCTTGACTACATATAGTCATCAAGTAGTTAATAACCTGCATTTGGTGTCTTGGATATCAAGGAACCTAGTCATAAAGAGGTTTATAAAGTATGATTTTTTGTTTTTATAGATTATTTGAGATATGGTGTCCATAGCGTTCAATGAAATATTAACTATAGGCTAGTTATAAAATACAAAGTTAATGTTATTATCTTCAAAGAACCAAGTAAAGTTCTTGATGCTGACTGGCTACCTTCTCGCTAGTAAACAGTTTAAAATTAAGAACAATTTATATATGGATCTTAGGAGTGTCTGATCCATGTACGAATGCATACCATTGTCTTACATGTTTAAACGCCTAAATGTAAGTATTTATAAATTACGTATAATTGTATAACAAAATATTTTAGTTAAAAATTTATACTGCTTTTTTTTTTTACTTTGTAGTTGTCTCCTTATGTTAATACATCAATGTCTCCCCTGAAATCTGGAGCGTCAATCTGAAAAGATAGATGGACAATGTGTTAAGTTCAAGCATAAAAAAAACACTTTTTGTTTGCTTTCCATTCAGTTGATATATCTAACGTTTCTGATGAAATATTGAGAAAGTTTGTTTTATGAAAAATGTGGTTTATTAATTATATAAGAATGCTAAAAGGTTATTTTTACTTAACAATAGTTAAGTTTGAGATACCTTTGTCCCTGGAGCCCAAATAATGTTGCTCTGTTCATAATTTATTTTGTCTGTCCAGAAAAAAAAAACATAAACAGTTTTAAATTCCTAAATTTTATTTCAATACTTAAGGGATTCGAAGTCTTATTATTTCCACCTTTTACTGACATTAATGTATCTAACTTATATAGTAACTACTTCAGGATGATTATTTTCAAAAGCTAAATTGTGTGCAGTGTCAAGTTTTTTTCAATATTTTACATAATCCTTCATTAATGGTAATTAATAAACTATTTCTCTTCACTTTCACCAATATTTAAAGTTATATATCACAAAATTCATAATCAACCCCTTTCGGCAACAAGAAGTTTCTGTTATTTAATATATTTCTGTACTTGTAGTCTCTGTAAATGTGAATATACTTAGCTGTTTTTAATTTCGCGCAAAGCTACACAAGGGTCTCCAGGTGGGACAGCAGTAAATCTCTGGTTTACAACGCTAAAACCAGGGGTTCGGTTCCTCTCGGTAGTCACAGCAGATAGCTCGATGAACACTATCTGCGCTAACAATCCCTCATCACCACCTACCGCCAATTCTTGGTATACTGTTTTGCCAACGAATAGTGAGATTGACCGTCACATTATAACGCCCTCACGACGGAAAGAGCGAGCATGTTTGGTGTGACGGGGATTCGAACCCGCGCTCTAACAACCTGGCCATGACGAGTCAGGATGTACGTAGCTAGAGATGTTTGGTCTCGGTGTAATTCTAACTACAGTTTGGGGTACATATATCAAAACGACCTTAAATATGTTTTTGAAATATCACCGCTCATATCATTGTAAATAAAAACGGCTAACACGCGTTATAATTTTACATAAATAAAAATGTGAAAGCGAAGAACGTTTTTACTCACACATTTGTGAAATAATAATGCTTACGAGTGAAATTAGAAATATACAATATTCAGTAGAACTTATGCCTTTATAAATGAAATCCCCCCAGTGGCACACCGGCATGTGTGCAGACTTACAATGTTAGAACTAGGTGGTGATACCCGTGGTGAACAGAGCGCAGATAGCCCATTATCTACCTTTGCTCTTAACTTTAAACAAACAAACAAACAACCGAAATTATAAATTAAATATTTTTCATTAACATAAATAAAAAAAGAACATTTGAGATACCATCCCTGAAATATTAATTATCAAATAATGCGTATAATTCATTTATTATAGATATTTCACTGTTTCCATTCTTTACAAAGTATGGTTGGTTTAATATATAATATCCAACTTTAAAGGAAAATGTATTTCTTTTGTAAACAAAGTAAAATAACAGACTTAGTGAACTTTCCTTCTTTCTGAAGTTTGTATGTTTTGTTTTAAAATTTCGCGCAAAGCTACACGAGGGCTATCTGTGCTAGCCGTCCATAATTTAGCAGTGTAAGACAAAAGGAAAGACAGCTAGTCATCTCCACCCTCCGTCAACTCTTGGGTTATGCTTTTACCAACGAATAGTGGGATTGACCATAACATTATAACGCTCCCAAGGCTGAAAGGGCAAGCATGTTTGGTGTGACGGGAATTCGAACCCGCGACCCTCAGATTACGAGACGAACGCCTTAACCCACCTGGCCATGCCGGGCCTTTCAGAAGTATCGTTGTGGATTTTTGTGTTACGGTTGTACAGAATTCGCAAGAAATCGAAATCAGTCTGCTTTTGGTTTTACAAGTTTCTGCACATTTTTTTTCTTTTTAAGGCAATAACAAACCCAATCACGGGAACTTCTTTGGGAACTGGGGAGAAATTTAGTCCTGAAAAAATAATATATCTTTCTTCTTTACTGAACTTTCTGAATGGTGTTGATGATATCATTTTCAGTGGGAGACGCGGAATTTTTCAATTCATACTTAAAGCCTCTCCTCTCCTAACAGTAATGCTCTACTATATGTAAATAAAATATTGTAAATTCACAGTTACTTAGATTGAGAATATACCTATTGAGGTTATACCTCATGCTACTTTAAATTCATCACGAGGAGTTATTGTTGAGAGAAATTTGAAGAACATCCCAGAGTCGGAGATTCTCACTGGTTTCTCCATCTAAGTGAGACGTATATCCCTTCGCCGAAAAATGTCCCAATTCTCACATTTACTTCACCACGTCCGCCTGCCATCATCAAGACAGGTTATCTTAACTGCAGAGTACGGCCATACATTTGAAACCCTCTCCGATGTTTCCAGTGTCAGCGGTTCGGTCACTCAAAGACGTCATGTCGTGATTCCTTGACATGTGTTCGTTGCAGTGGCAAGGACCATGATGCCTACGAGTGTGAAACGGACCCTCATTACATCAATTATAATGACTCTCACCCGTCCTACTTTCGTTCTTGCTCTAAATGGTTGGAAGAGGAAGAGGTGCAGCGTTTGAAAACGATTCATAACATTATTTATCCTGAGGCTCGATAGTTACTGTCCACCACCTCATCTCAGATGTATGCTGCTGCATTTCGTTCCACAACTACAGTGGGAGTGCAGACAGATCTCTCTGTGCCTACAAAAGAATCATTCTCCAAACAAATGAAAAGTCTTTCGACCTCCATGGTTATAAAAGTTGACGAATCAACTTCAATACCCATCTTTGTCCCTTACATACATTCCATCAAACCCCAAGATCCACTTCCTTTGTTCCAGGTACAGGCATTTTCTCGGATATATTTTGTTTTCCCACTTCAAGATGCAAAACAATCATTCGCTCACATTCTCAGTCACTGGAATCCCCTTAGAACAGCAAAGACCTGCCCAATCGACCCAGGGCAGGATCCATGGAGATCAATAGACCTCCCTCGAATAGGGACAGTAAGAAAAAAAGACATTATCATAAACAGAAGGATTTTCCACCCAATTCACCTACACTGGAACTGCCGAGGTTTACTTTCTAATCTGGATGAAATCAAAACACTGATTACTTCCTACCATCCTGTATGTCCTTTCTTAGAGGAAACATTTCTGAAACCTGCCAATACAGTCACCTTTCGGCGGTTTTCTTTGTACAGAAATGACAAGCTGTGTGATGGACGAGTGCTTGGAGGGATGGCACTGCTGGTTGATCAGCATGCGCCCACACTGTATTTGCCATTCGACACACCCTAGGAGGCCGTAGCTATCCGTGTTTCCTTGGGTCGTACCATCACTGTTTGTTCTCTCTAACTGTCGTCTGGAGAGACCTGTGATCAATCAGATCATCAACCCCTCTCTGAGGAAGTGCTGATAATGATAGAAAGAGTCGCGTATGCTTTCTCTTTTCAGTACTGGCTCTTCTACTTATTTTCATGCACCTAATCTGTCCTTTACTGATATTGATCCCTCAGTTTGCTACCCTTCACTTTTCTCCCATTTTTCATAGAGGGTTGACAATAATCCACGAGGCAGTGATCATTTTCCTATAATTTTGAGAGAGACTGGCCGTGGTCGATGTGTGGCAGCAGTAACTAACTGTATTATACAAACAGCTGATCAATGTATTCCTAAAACCTCTACAGTTTTTCCACGATATCCTCGTCCGTGGTGGAATCCTGCCTGTCACATGGTAGGGAAGGCTCGAAAACGGGCTTGGGATACTTTTCGTAGGTATCCCACACTCTCGCACTGCATTGATTTCCAACAGGCCCGTGCACATGCTGGGTGGGTAAGACATCAAAACCAGAAGGAATCTTGGATTAAGTTCTCAACCAGCATATCTTCTACCACCAGTTCCAAAGTCATATGAGACAAGATTCAAAAGGTCAATGGGCAATATAATTCTGTTTCCCTCTCGACCGTGCTCTCTGATGACCAGGAAGCAGCTGATACCCAGAGCATCGCCGATACTCTAGGTAAAAGCTTTTGCCGGATATCTAGAACTTCAGCTTCTTCCTCCACCTTCTTAGCCATCAAGACTCTTTCCTTTTGAGCTGGTTGTCTCTATGACTATAATCGTCCCTCTACTCTGATGAAACTCAAACTGGCTTTTTATCAGTCTGGCAGTACATTGGTTGGACCTGATGATGTACACTCTAAAATGCTGCGCTATCACCTTTTCTTGCTACTTCTGATTGTTTTTAAGCAGATCTGGCAGGAGAATGTTTTCCTAACGCCTGGCGCCAGGCTCTTGTCCTATCTTTCTCTAAGCCTGGAAAGGATCCCAAGATTCCTTCAAACTACTGTCCAATTGCTTTGACAAGCTGTCTCTTTAAGACCTTAGAGAGGATGATCAATTTTCGTCTTTCTTGGTTCCTCGAATAAAACAACCTCCTCTTGCCCACCCAGTGTGGATTCCGACGTCAGCGCTTTACCATGGACCACCTGATTCCAGTTGAAACGTCAATCAGAAAAGCCTTTCTCAAACGACAACATCTTGTATCAATATTTTTAACACTGAAAAGGCTTATGATACAACATGGAGGTATGGCATTTTGCGAGACCTCCATATATATGTGTTACTTGCCCGTTTCTATTAAATTTTTTGATGAACAGGAGATTCTCAGTTTGTGTGTGTTCGACACTTTCCCGTTCTTTTCTACAGGAACTTGGGGTCCTTCAGAGCTGTGTTTTGAGTGTCACACTTTTCAGTATAAAGATTAATGCCATAACTGAACAACCCCCTATTACTGTTGCAAACGGGCTCTATGTCGACGACTTTCATATCTCATGTCAGTCGTCGAGCATGAGGTGTATTGAGCGACAGCTACAATTGCCCTCAATCGTTTACTGAAGTGGACCACAGCAAACGGCGTTTACCTCTCTCTCTCTCTCTAAAACAGTTTGCATGCAATTTTGCCACCAACGGGGTATTCACCCTGATCCTGAATTCCGTATTGGTGAAGTTGTGCTGCCTGTGGTTTCTGAGACAAAGTTCTTGGAACTTATCTTTGACCGTAAATTGACCTTTAAACAATACATTAAGCAGTTACTGGTCAAATGTACAAAAGCACTGAACATCCTCCATGTCCTCTCTTCCACCACTTGGAAAACGGAACGATGTTCTATGCTAAAAATATATCATGCTCTTATTCGATCTAAACTCGACTATGGATCACTAGTCTATGACTTCGCCAGAACCTCCGCCTTAAAGATGCTGGACTCCATTCATCATCAAGGACTTCGGCTCTGCACTGGGGCTTTCCGCACTTCCCCAGTTCAGAGCTTATACATAAAGTCTCATGAACTTTCTTTGCGTCTACACCATTTGCAACTGTCTTTACTATATGCTTAGAAACTTCGTTCCTTACCAAAGCATCCCATCTGGGGTTGTGTTTTCCTTCCTCGGTGGGCCATACTTTTTCAGAACAGACGATCTGCCATTACTCCTTTTGGCCTTCGTTTCCAGGCGCAGTTGGATGAATTGGTATGTCCTTGGATAACATTGCTGTATCCACTGGTCAGCTTATCCAATCATGGCTTTTTACGGTCCCCAAATGTGACCTATTTTTAAGTCATCTGAAAAAAGCAGACACTCCCGATTGGAAATACCATCTATTGAACCATCCTTCTATTCCTATTTATAAAGATGATTCAAAATCAAGTGACTGTGTGGGCTCTGCTATGGTTTATTGTGGTTTGGTGGTTGTGTGCAGAATCCCCTCTACAAATTATGTACGCCATTTCTTTTATCATGGATCACATAGAAGCTAAGCAGTACTCAAACTGCACTATTTATACTGATTCGCTTAGTTCTCCATTGGCCCAGGAATCATTTTACGCTAGTTCACACTCTGTTCTCGTCGATATTCAAAACCGACTGGTCCATTTCTCTTTAACATGTACTTTTATCCAGTTTTTCTGGATACCGGGCTACGTTGGTATTCGCGGGAACGAGCTCGCCGACACCGCAACTAAGTCTATCTGCTCTGGCATTATCACCGCTGTGCCTGTTCCATACATGGACTATGGTCCTGTATTCAAGGCTCTGTTCCGTGCCAGTTTGCAGTCGACTCAAAGTGAGCAACGTGAAAACAAGCTTTTCCAAATAAAACACTCTATTGGACTTTGGCTGTCTTGCTTCCGTAAGGATCGGAAAAAGGAAGTTGTTCTAACTAGACTACTCACTGGTCACAGTTTTTTAACTCATCTTTTTCTTTTATCTGGGACTGATGCACCAATGTGCTGTCTGTGTAAAACTCAGGTCACAATAAGTCACATTTTACTGTCTTGTCGTCGTTATGGCTCTCAACGACGGCAACATTTTAAACGTGTTCTCTCCCGAGGTTTATCCATAGTGTTAGGCAATGTCATCGGTGATGGTGGATGTCCAACTTTAGAAATGTTTTTAGTTTTTTAAAGGCCATTAATCTTTTTAATGCTACTGAAGTTTTTCAATTTATACATTAGACCTTTTTTAATGTGATTCCCTTTTAAGAATCAAAGTCCATCTAGTTTGATTTGAAATTAGAAAATGGCAGTAACGTCAAATAACTCGAAATCTGGACTGGAAGTCAACTTCAGGTAACTGACGGTGGTTTTTGAACTTATTTGTTAGTCTTCCTGGAGAGTTATAATAATTACAGTTGTGCTACATATAGTCATTTACAGCTTGTATTATTGTAGTTTTTCTCTTACCACTGTTGACTTAATGTAAACATTGGTTTTATGCTATTTATGTTTTTAACTTTATTTTGTTTTACCTTAATTTTCTTTTATGAATTTTACTGAATTTACTTTAATTTTAACTTTTTACCAGATGTTTGGCGCACTTAGACTAGCTGCTTTGTGCCATAAAACACTAAACCAGCCAACCAACTTTTATTTTATAAGATCAATATTTTGATGTAAGTAATATTATTTATTCGGATCATTTTGTAAAAAAATAAAAATATATACAAATATATCAACGACGAATTTCCTTTCTGTGTTACAAAAATCAAATTATAACGCTAAACATAGAGCTAAACATAGAAGTAGACACAGAAAATACATTTAAAAAATATAATTCAAGCTTTTAATAACAACTTTATCTAAAATAAATGTCTGTAATAATAAAGTATTTTGATCAGTAAAACCCAAAACGTACATCTAAGTTATAGATTTTTATGTGTGGTTGAATATAAAACATACAACAGATACCAGATTTTGTTGATTGACGGTTGAAAATTATGGGTGGAAACGGAGTTAAACTGATTTGAAATACAGTCGGGACATTATGTTATATATTTGAATATTTATAGAGATATTGTTTGTTTTTTCTACGGTTAACTAACTTAAAGTTTATGATACTAAAATTGGATCAAAGATACCAACATCAGATGATAAGTTTCTATGTATCGTCCTCATAGTAGTTCGTTTCTTTCTAGAAAAGCCATTTTCGTACAACAGGCCTTAAACAGTGTTTATTTTTTTATATTTCACTTTTTGTCTATTCACACTGTCTTGCACTACCGACCACAACCTTCCAGAATCACTTACCTTCAACTCTTTACCAACAAATAGTAGAAATTACTTTACATTACAATGTACCTATTAATCAGAGGTCGACCACGTTTCGACCATGTAATCCACATGATTGCTACCAAGCTAGCTACGCCAGGTACTTGCAAGCAATGAAATGTCGCCAGAATGTGGGAAGTTGTGAACTTAAACACCTACACCTATTTTGTTTTTCTTTTCTGTTTTGCACATTCTGAAGCTGGTGAAGGGAAGTTTTGTACATGGTGTACATACACCGTTATATCGAGTCGTGGTGATATTCAAGAAGTGTTTTAGTTCCTCTTTGGCACCCTTTCAAAGTGTCTACTCCTAGTACGGATGCCAAGCTTGGTACTGCTAGCTTCAGAGCTGCATAATGAGTTAGCTAATAATTGAATAGCTATTGCATCATAATTATGAAAGTGGATCTTGCGTTCCTTTTATACCAATCCAGTTAAAACGACGTTTTATAAACATGAAACTTTCTCTATGAGGTATTCACTCACATTCACATTCAGTAAGTTTAAAAATGAGAATACGAAAAATATCATCACATATGAACTGCATACTGATTTTTAATGTTAAATATTTATGTAAAGTGTCCACGTACTCAAACCACATTTTGTATTCATGGCGACTCATGAATTAGAAAGTCCTAATACTTTTTTCTACATTTGGTTTGTTGTTGTTGCAACAAGCTGTGAGCTGGAATTACTACTCTGGGAAATATTTTATTTCTAATACCAACAGTGATGCCCAGCTTCACATTTCGAGCACGTTTTCTTGTCGGAGAACTATGAGAAATTTCGTCAGAAACCTATAGAACTCTGAGGACATTTGTTCATCAATGAAGCTATTGATTCTAATTGTATGTCTTTGCAAGTACACCTATCTAAGATAATACTTTTTACTGTATAACTAATTAACATGATCAGTTTTTAAATAATTTATAAACATTGTTATTTCAATACATTTACTTTGTGGAATACATTAAAAATATATTAGCAAAATGGTCTGCTCTTGTTTATGATAATTGTAAAGCGTGCAGCTTTGACATACTACCAAAGTAACACGATTCCCACCCACTTTTAGAGTGAAGTTTAATGGATTTTAGTATATACGTGGTAGAATCTTTAAGTGGAACTCATGTTGATTCGAATAGTTTTCAAATGTGTGCTGCCAATCATTTTTTGTGTGGTGAACATTGATGTATGTCATGTCTTGACACACTTCAAATATCTGACCACAGACTACTAAAAAAACAACTAGTATTTACTCCTAATAATTTACTGGGCTCCCGCACAGGTTGCATCTTGATTGTTTCTGGTATGCGTGCCCTACGAAACTTTACTGCTTTGTTTCAGTTAGTGTGTTTTCTTATAGCAAAATCACATCGAGGTCTCTGCTGAGTCCACGGAGAGGAATCGAATCCCTAGTTTTAGCGTTGTAAATGCGTATACTTACTGCTGTACCAGAGAGGTACGTTCCAGTTGGACAGGATGTTGTGCTGCTGGAATGTCATAACCTGTTTTTAAGGCTAGCATTCAATATTATTTAAAAAACAACCTGTAGCCTGTGGTCAGTTTTATGCCGAGATGATAAGTATAGAAATTACGTGACAACAAATACTTATCAGCTATCATAGTTCACTTCAACACAATACGATACGTGACAACAAATACTTATCAGCTATCATAGTTCACTTCAACACAATACGATACGTGACAACAAATACTTATCAGCTATCATAGTTCACTTCAACACAATACGATACGTGACAACAAATACTTATCAGCTATCATAGTTCACTTCAACACAATACGATACGTGACAACAAATACACTTCAGCTATCATAGTTCACTTCAACACAATACGATACGTGACAACAAATACTTATCAGCTATCATAGTTCACTTCAACACAATACGATACGTGACAACAAATACTTATCAGCTATCATAGTTCACTTCAACACAATACGATACGTGACAACAAATACTTATCAGCTATCATAGTTCACTTCAACACAATACGATACGTGACAACAAATACTTATCAGCTATCATAGTTCACTTCAACACAATACGATACGTGACAACAAATACTTATCAGCTATCATAGTTCACTTCAACACAATACGATACGTGACAACAAATACTTATCAGCTATCATAGTTCACTTCAACACAATACGATACGTGACAACAAATACTTATCAGCTATCATAGTTCACTTCAACACAATACGATACGTGACAACAAATACTTATCAGCTATCATAGTTCACTTCAACACAATACGATACGTGACAACAAATACTTATCAGCTATCATAGTTCACTTCAACACAATACGATACGTGACAACAAATACTTATCAGCTATCATAGTTCACTTCAACACAATACGATACGTGACAACAAATACTTATCAGCTATCATAGTTCACTTCAACACAATACGATACGTGACAACAAATACTTATCAGCTATCATAGTTCACTTCAACACAATACGATACGTGACAACAAATACTTATCAGCTATCATAGTTCACTTCAACACAATACGATACGTGACAACAAATACTTATCAGCTATCATAGTTCACTTCAACACAATACGATACGTGACAACAAATACTTATCAGCTATCATAGTTCACTTCAACACAATACGATACGTGACAACAAATACTTATCAGCTATCATAGTTCACTTCAACACAATACGATACGTGACAACAAATACTTATCAGCTATCATAGTTCATTTCAACACAATACGATACGTGACAACAAATACTTATCAGCTATCATAGTTCACTTCAACACAATACGATACGTGACAACAAATACTTATCAGCTATCATAGTTCACTTCAACACAATACGAAATAAATCCAATAACATTTAATTGTTAAAATCCATAATTAATGTTATTTTGCAATTATTTTTAACGCTAAAGCTAACACATTAGCACTTGAGTCTGTAATGACTACTTGTTTAGTGGTTTTCCAAGATAGACTTTTTTTACGTTTCAGCTGTCGTTTTGTGGGTTGTCATACGGGAATTATCCGATCATTTAAATTTCTCCATCACCATGTATAATTCATTTGGTTTATTGGCTTGTGTCTAGCAGGGGTTCTAACAAAACCTTTCTCCAAACTCTCGTTCTCATCTGCGTATTGCACTCATAGTTTCTCTTACTGTCAGTCCATCAAAATCTTTCTAAGTTGAATAAACATAAATTTTACCCTTTATTTTTATAAAATGTGGTGTATTTTTTCTTAAAATAATCACTGTATTATTATTACTTAATTGTTTAGAGATCCATATACTACGTCAAACATATATTTCAAATCCTAATTTAGCTAAAGAACTTTCATGCTGTCGGAAAAACACGTATGCTCACGTCTTGATAGAAATGAATAAAAACCCTATAACACGAGCGCAATCGAAAACTGGACCTTTCTTCTGCAGGTTAAGACTGGGAAGCTACTTGGGCTATTCTCTTACTAACAAACAGTGATTCATCATCACACTATAACATCTCCACGGAGAGGATGAACTGGGGATTCGAACCCTAGATTTTCAGATTGAGAATCAAGCACCCTCATACTTTAACGTATCTTCTTTACTGCAACTAAAGTGTTTTTATACGAGGACTTGAAAAGTCACAAATTCTATTTGTGTGTGGTATTCTGCATACATGCAATTTTACTGTTGTATAATTTAACGAACGTCTCAGATTTATTACGTCGTCTATGTTCTTTCGAGTTAATTTTTACCACTCGGATGCCAGTTACTTTTTGTAAGACACTCATCTGCCAGCTTTGTAGACACGCGTAAACTGTTAAACTTTCTGGCTTTATTTTAAATTGTAATATCATTAAGTATCTGTTTCTTTAATTGTTCATGTATTATTAAGTCTTTCAGTGAAGAGAGCTCTGTGACACTACTATTCAATGTATCTGTTTAAATTTCGTCTCTTATTGGTGAGTATCACAACGTTTGTGGCTTCAGCTCAATTTTAGTTAGTATTACTAGCTTAGCCTTTACATAGTCTCAGATTCCTATCTTCTACATTAAGTGTCCAATAAGGATCGAGCGCCTACCTGTTATAAAGTGTTCGAATAAATTAGCTCTGTCACTCCACGAATACTACGAAAATTTTCAAACTATTTAAATGGCGTTATAAATCGACCAATGGAGAAATTGACATTATAATCTTATACTAATTTCTAATTAAATTGACATTCAATAACTCATGCTATTTACTGCTGTCTAGACTCAGCTTTCAGGTTTTTCTATAATATTTTCTCTTTTTTTTTCACGACCTCCTGTTTCATTTTCTAACGAAATAGCTATTTTCTGTTGTGTATGTTGCGATTTTATGAGTTTTAATCCTACCCTGGTATTTGCCAGCTCTACGAGGTTTGGACTGATATTATTTAAATATAATAACCTCAAGTTTCGTACATTCTGTACATCTGTTTCTGAAATAAGCTTCCATGAATTACTCACTCTTTTTTGTGTGTTTTTGGCCTGGCATGGCCTGCTGGTTAGAGGACTCGACTCATTATATGTAGATTGTGGGTTCGAATTCCATCACCAAATACTTTTGCCCTTTCAGCCGTGATGGAGTAATAAGTGACGGTCAATCTCATTATTTGTAAGTAAAAGAGTAGAGTAAAAGATGGTGGTAGGTATTTTTGACGAGGTGCCTTCCCTCTAGTGTATCATTTCAAAATTAGGAACGAGTAGTTCATATAGCGAGTATATGCTTTAAACGAAAGTCAATAACCAGACAAAAAACTTAACTGTATTTTCTAGTATTCCCTCACTACTATCACGTTTCTGGCTACTAAGAGCATTTTCACTGTCATTTAAAAAGATTTTGGTTATGTCTTTCTCAGATATGTCTCTTGTTACAAAATTTGCATAACTCATACACATTTTTAACCTCTTACCTAATTTGTCTCACTACTTGCACTTGTATTTATATATATATATTTCTTAACTATATCTGTAAAAATCGAGAACATATGATGTTTTCACCCTTTTAGTTGTCACGAGGTTATTTAGTTTACACCGTTAAATACTTGTATATTCCCTGCCTCAGAGTAATATAATAAACATTGCACTTGTTTATAACGGTACTTAATGAAAGCCTTTAGAAGTTAAGTTTAATATCAGTATCCTTCACACCACAAGTATATAACATATTAATTCTCTTTACTCGTATTAATTTTAATTATTTCTAATGTAGTCTATAAATTGACTCGAAAAACAATGCACCTTCAAAAAACATATTTAAAAAACAAATTACCCTAACTATTTTGACCAGAGACTTGACATATGAATAAACATTAAACTTATTTCATACTGCCACTTTTTTAGTCTATATATGTATGAACATTGTCTAGTTCTTAGGTTTATTTATCTATTTGAAGTCAAATATTTAGCTTCACCATGAGTGTCGAAACACGATTTCTAGGATGGCTAGCTCCGCAGCCATGCCGCTGTACCATTCTTTGGCTAATTGTTAAATCGCCCGTTTTGTTAATCCATTTTGAGGCTGTGGGTGTATTAAACAAGTAACAGCTAAATCCTATCAAACGATCAAACCAGAGTTGGCGGTAAGAGATATTCACAAACCTCTTTCTAACTAGTTTCTTAGTTGAAAATGAGATAATGTGTGCGCAGATTACTTTTGTGTAGCTTTGCACGAAATTCTAAAACAAAACTTCTCTGTAAATGTACTTGACTAAGGTACACGTAGAGAAACAGGCGAACTGTTGCCATCAAGTAAAAGTGTTTATCACTTTATGATGATGACTTGCATAAACTAATGCTTTTATAAGTAGTTGCAAATATCGATGTAGTTCCACAGTGCTTAGATACACAATAGACCATAAGCACTCTGCCTATCATAGGAATCAAACCCTGGATTTTAGCATTGTAAAATCCCTAAATGTATTTAGACACGTAGTAAAATGACATGATTTGCACCTGGACTTTTGTTTGTGGTGAATTTACTATCATTCTACAGTGTAACACCGCCACTGGAGAACATACGGCTGGAGAACTTACATGTATGTCACAACTCTTTCTATAAAAAATACTCGTATTACAAAAGCGTTTAATTGCCAAATAACACAACATTTCAAACTAGAGAATCTTCTGGGTTTTTCACAGAAACAGATAAACTTGTACGGTAACCATTTAGGGCAACAAAGAACTCCAAAAATTACATTCCAAGATATCTCCTCCGCAAAGTATAGGCTATAGTTAAATAAGAAAAGCTTCTACCCCAAAAACGCCAATGCAATGAAGATAATATATTTTCCGATACAATTAAACAAAAAATAAACAGAATTTAAAGTTGATAAAAGTTTATATACGAAAACTTTACAAACTTTTAGATAAATCTCAAAGTCAATAGATGTTTCTTGTTTTGGCCACACATGTGTAACATCCAACAGTTCATGTTCAATAAACTTTTGTGCTTTTTCTCTGCTGAAAATGGTATTGTACGTTAACGACAATGAACACAGGAGAGTCGAGACGTGTGTCAAAACGTGAACATTACTGTACCTTTTCAGAAGTTAGTACAGTAAAACTTCAAATGGTCAGTAGTATTGTTTAGCTATGACCATCATACTGAGTAAATTAACGATAATTGTTTGCTTATTTACTTTCGCACAAACCTGCACGAGGGGTATCTGCGCTAGTCGTCCTTAATTTAGCAGTATAAGACTAGAGGTACGACGTGTAGTCATCATCACCCACCGCAAACTCTGGGATAAACCGTGATATTATAACGCCCCCACGGATAAATGGGCGAGTATATTTGGTGGGACAGTGATTCGAACCCCCCACCTTCAGATTGCGAGTTAAGCACCCTAAAAATTTGTACTATTTCAAAGACGGCACATGATGTCTGGAACATCACCCTTATAAAATGTGACTAACCTTCTAACCAACCTTTCATCTTGGCTTTATTAGTCGTATATCCTTTCATAAAAGTGAATATTTGCAGTAAAGTCTCCATTACAGGCGATTCCATCACAAGTTTGTCATTTACAAAACAAAACAAACCTTGCTCACTTAAGGCTTTCCATAATCCTTCTAGCATCCGAGGGCAACGGTTTCTCAGTGTTTGTTCCAACATTATAATCGCACATATTTCCATTGTTGCTTTAGCTAGTGACTTAGTTGTTACTTTTCATATGGAACAGCACGAATATCTGTTTAACGTACGCATTAGTAATATGGATATATCATTAATGTTACACATGACTTGTCACTTTCCAGATAGAGATCCTTTTTGAATTTATTGAATACTGTTGCTTCAGAAATGTTAACATTGTTCATTTGTTGCAAGTCATCTTGCTATATAAAGAACATGAAAATAAATATATTTTCATGTTCTTTATATACCAAGATGTTCCACATAGCAAGGTGACTTGCAACAAATGAACAATTTATACTTAATGGAAAGCATTAAATTTCCTGTCTGAACATATCTTTATAGTCCGAGAGTGTAAATGTTTTGCTTCGAAACAGACTGTTACATATATATGTAAAAACGGCTCGTTTGGGTTGAGAACAATTTTTTACGTAGAGAAGCGAACAACGTTTCGACCTTCTTCGGTCATCGTCAGGTTCACATACTCTTGCCGAAAGCAGTCAATATTTCATGGCATCAAACAAAAGGTCAGATAATATTAAAATGTTCTTCACATACAACCCCTATCATGTGACTGTATTTAGACTGTTGTTGACATGTGACTTGCTGAGTTAAAATATTAAACATAGTCTTGTTATAATTTAACTTACTCGTTCCTATAATTCTAATAACTCATTGATTTCAACTACTGGCTGAAAAATTAAATTTGATTTTGATAAATTATGATTCTAGACTTTTATGAATATATTCTCATATCTGCAGTACTCCACCATGACTTAGCATTTCAATCAATAATTATTTAAATTTATACAAAGCAGAGTTGTCTACCAATTTGCCTTTATGCAGTTGGTTGTGCAGAACTGGCGAAACATATTCCGAATAAATTTGGTAGAAAAACTCAGATTTTTCCCTTCTCTAAAATATCATTTAATTGAATAATCAATTAAACAAAAATTAAGGTTTGAGTTTGACAGTCATTTATATTTCTACTTTGTGAAGTTTTCGCTAATAAAGTGGCATTTAACGTTTCTTGTAGCACGGACATTTTACAACCCGCGTTCAGCCAATCTGAATAGCGAATGACAAAGTTGCATATCATTCTTGTGAAATATATACCGCACAAGGGTGGGTACATTTGCAAATTAAGAGTAAAATAAACTTAGTGTTGATTAACGTTTTAGGTCGTCGTCTTTTTATAGCTCTAAGTAAAAGATCTGGTTGAATTTGTTGTCGTGGAAGAATTACTTTTTTTAAACTGATAATAAATAATAGTTTCAATATGTTGTCCATTTTTACATGTTTGTGTAACTGTTTATGACAATGGTACTAATACTATCTGCCACCTTTCTAATTTTAAGCTTCTGGCCACAGAGAAGCGAGGAAACTAATAAACAGCACACACCGCCAACTCTCATGACTATTCTTCACCAACAAATATGGGATTGTCCGTTCCAATATAATGTCCTAATGGTTGAAAGCGGGTACATGTTAGTCTCTGTAAAAAATTCTAAAATTGTTATATGAAAAAAATTACAGGTTATTTGCACAAAAAATACACAATTTTGTCTTATAGAAGGCATATATAATTGCTTTTAGGAAATCAAAAGAATGTGTATAGAATATTGTTACGAAAGAGGGTTATTTTTCTTTTGCTCTTGTAAACAGTTCTAAACATATTCCATAATTTTTTAGGGTACCTGACGACATTGTAAAAATATTACAGTCGTTTTTAGACATTCAATAAATAATTATATACAAATGTTAAAGGTATTTAAAACAGAATACAAACATTTTAAACGCTTCTGGACGTTCCACAAAACGGTTCTTTACGATTTTGTTGATGTCTAATAATTTTGTAGACTTTCTATAAATTAAATTACATGGATTTATCATAAAAAATGTGATCATATTTTTAGTTTTCATAACAAATATCATAATACATTTTCATGGTACCAAAATAATTGTGAAAATAGTACTACGTAGAATGTTTCTACACGTATTCGCTTGTTTGTTTCGAATTTCGCATAAAGTTACGTGAGGGCAGTCTGCGTTAGCCATTGCTAATTTAACAGTGTAAGACAAGAGAAGAGGGAAGGAAGCTAGTCACCACCGGCAGCTCTTGGACTACTCTTCTACCAACGACTACTGGGATTGACCGTTACATAATAACGCCTCCAGGGATGAAATGGCGAGAATGTTTGGTGTAATGGAGATTCGAACCCGCGACCCTCAGATTACAAGTTGGGTGTTCTAGCCACCTGGCCTTCACGAAGATTTAACAAAGCAGCAAAAACAAATGACAGAAATTATTAATTACCTTCCATTTGAATACGTTTTAAATATTATTTGAAAGAAGTGAAGCTACTTTTTTTACTGTTATAACATCTGTATGGTTCTTAATCAGTGCCTCATTATATACTCTATCAAGATTCTGAAACCCCCCCGCACATGAGTATTTGTAGAATACAGTAGCCATGTACATAGAATCTAACAAACCATACAACCTTACTCCAGAAAAGAACCAGGGAAAAACATCTGACTCAAGGATTCTGTACTATTATTGTAAATATGTAGATCTTCAGCAGATAGTAGAAACCCACGATGCACTATGACAATAGTGGAGCATTTTCAGCTTATATGAAACATCGTATCCCATTACTTCATTATAATTATATATAGATCAATATATACATTTATAATGCTATGCAATGCATTACTTGTTCATAGGCGATTAATATCTACACTATAAAATAATAATGAAGTTAATATAAACCAAAAACAATATAATAAAATTGAAACTTAAAATTATGATAAAGGAAGGTTAGCTGGTAGCTTTGAAATTGGAATTATTAGGTATACAATTATTTTTCTGAAAATAATCCAGAGACTGATGTCATTAATATACCTCTCTTTCGTTACTGTGTGTGTTTGTGTGTGTGTCTTTCTTATAGCAAAGCCACATCGGGCTATCTGCTGAGCCCACAGAGGGGAATCAAACCGCTGATTTTAGCGTTGTAAATCTGTAGACTTACCGTTGTACTGGCGGGGGGCATTTTTCGTTACAATTGACACATAATGTTTATGTAGTGCCCTGCTATGAGGTCCTATCTAACATGAACACATTACGAACAGACAAGCACATTACATCTCTCAACATAGTTAGTGTCCTTCATTAAATATTTTATAAAACGTAATTGTATCAGAATTAGTTCTAGTGAAAAGATGAACTTATTTAATGATAAATGTTTCAGCAGTTACAAAACACATTATCCACATATGGGAACTTCAGAACCATAAACAAACATCTACCTCGGACAAACATAAAAATTAAATTCATGTTTAAAACTAAAATTCTAAGTTGCTTCCTTATAAACAATCATACCTTTCAATTAATGCCCTAAATCAAATAAGGAAAATAAACCTCTTAAAAAGTCAGTTGGGAAGTGTTTAATTAAACATTTGTTGTTGAAAGTACTCAAACCTATGAAAAGTTAAGAATCTAGAGCACAGTTATAAATCATCCTATTTTTTTATATTAATCACAAACTATCTTGAACCTTCTGTACTAATTAACAAAATGGTAAATTTGTCATTTTTAAATCATCAGGCACGTCTTTAATCAACGTTAAATTATAGTCTTCACAAAATAGGGTTTTAAGTTTTATTACCAGAGTTTCGTGCTTTTAATGCCATAAAAGTGCAACTACACCATTAACTTGAACAACTTAAGATAACTCAAATACGGTAAACTCAAGCACTATAATTTGTATATTATGTATAGTTTAATATCGGAAAATTGGCTTTTGATAAACTTAAATATTATATATTAAATCTTCTAAACATAATCTTTGGTAGATTGTTCCATACAGTTAAAATAACCACAACACTTAGAACTAAGTTAAGTAGTTTCTTCTTCTATTTGAATCAATGGTTATGGTAATTTCTATGATTGCTTCTCTGTTTATCTGTGATAAATAATGCTCTTTTGTACTTTGTATGTTAGATACAATTTTACTTGTCTATTGCTCATAGCATTAGCCTTTTTTATTTCTAATTTAAATTATCAGATCTACGGCTATTGTTAAATGTGGTATTACTGAGGAAAGCTCATTGTCGTAACATATCTTTATTTTATGATAAGGAATTGATTTAATATTTTCTCTTTATCTTCAGTATAGCGATAAATTTTATTAGTTATTTATAAACAATCTCATATTCGTTTATCTGGTTTATATTTCTTCTAAAAATTATAAACTTTCCTTCTATATGTGTATGGAACGTCATATTTAAAACTTGTATTCAAGTATATGCTATTTTTTTATATGATCCTTCGCTGGGAGAGCGGTAAGTCTTTGGATTTACATTGCTAAAAACCAAGGATTTGATTTCCGTCGATAGACAGAACAAATAGCGTGATATGGCTTTGCTCAAAGATAACACACTTTTTTATATGTATATTGTATTCTACACAACATAATTATTTAATTTAAGACGTTAATTTAGTTGCTGAATAACACGAAGTTCATTTTTTTTTTTAAAAACAGAAAGCAACAATTGAGCATTCCTTGTTTTGTTTTCATTTCTAAGATTTGGTTAAAAAGCAAGTACTAAGTTAATGTAAAAAGTAAATCATAATTTATTTTATTTTAGAATAAATTAACCTCACTTCTTTTATAGAAAAACTCGTGTTTATAGTACTGAATATTTTTATCCAAATGTATTTTATGCATAGTTCCAATACTAAATGAAGCAAGGAATTACTTCATTGATATTAAATACGTATCGCTATATTTTCAACTTTCCTATAAGACATGTGTTTAATCTGTCTAATGCGTGTTATGAATACTTAAAATCTACAAAACGTTAATGTTATGGAACATGGAAGCACCTTAAGTTGGTATTTCTTTTATAGTTACACGTGCTATTTGTAAATGTGACGTAGCAGGTCACGTTTGTTTTTTGTATCATACCGATACATTTAAGTATTTATGACGAAAACTTATATTAAAAACATAGATTTGTGGTTTGCACTAGATCACAAATATAGTTTCAGTGACACCTACCGTCAAGTATAATCATCCCCCAGGGAACCAAGCGCTCTTTCTTCACGCTCCTTGAGCAAAGAAAATGTACTTGAAATTTACGATAGGTGCTGGCAACATTCAGTGTACCCAAACTTAAGAAAGTTTCTGCTTTCACTTGGCACTACAACATTTTACATTATTGCTGAACTTTTGTCATGATTGCCATGGTAGTGAATATTAAAATATCCACGAAGATTGCATTAAATGAAAAAAAAAAATTTCTTATAGCTTTCGGCAGCATATTAACCCTGGGATCAAAATCATTTAAAGATGAATGACAACAAAGAGTGCAAAGTTATCAAAGGTGTAATTAAAAGTTGCTCGTTCTCAGATAAAGGAATAAAAATGACTGTTTATGACATTAAAAATTGTTACATATACTCTAATTTGTTCGGGATTTATAGTCTCTACAGCGTCTTCATGGAACCTACATTTCTTTTTACTCTTCACGGAAATTCGTAATGTAGCGAACAAAGGAAGCTGAGCCACTGTTTGGCTAATGGGTAATTAAAATTCAGTCGTTGACAACTTAAAGTATTTTCAATATATAAAGATCTATCGTCTGTAACACTGCAAAATATTAACACCTGATGTGTTACTTTTACCAGCATTAACTGTGACCTTAAGTTTTAAGATTACATACCCATGCTAAGAACATAAAGGTACTTTATTAGTAATTCGTGGTTTCGAGGAAGAACCTGTAAAAAGAAATCTGTTGTACATACAAGATTTTTTAACATCTAAAACAAATATTAACAATTAACGAGTACACTTAAGAAGTTCGGAGTGATAAAGAAACTCCAGGTTAACATCATTTTAAGTATTTCGTCTGCTAAACAAATATGTAAAATGCATTTTACATACCAAAGTAATAACTATTTCTTTTGCACATGCTATTTCTAACATTTTTATAGTATTTTATAATGGTACGATCTCAAAATTTCATCATCGTATGTTCTCGCTCTCTAATATGTATATAATATATATATATATAATCTTTCATGCGTGTCCCTTCTTTCCAGTAATAAGTTTAAAATGTTTCACTGAACGAAAAAACCTAACATCTCTTAACGTTATTTAAAGACGTATTTATAATCATCCAACTTTGCTATTAAAACTTTTTGTCAAAAATTACACAGACCTGCAAAATGAAACTTCGTAGAAGTTGTTTTGGTATTAATACAGTCACGCAGATTTCGAAAATGCTATTCATTTTTTATCTATCACGTAAGAATTTTATAAATAGGAAAGAAATAAAACTCTTACTGAGATGAAATTATTATTTAGTTTATTTACAAAAATACAAACAAACTGAATAAAAAGGACGAAAACTGATACCAAGCTAATGTGCATTCTCATTCATCTTTATTCCGTGTGTGTATAAAAATCTACGTATTTTAGTCCTAAAACTACGTGTCCTGGGTTTTCTTTTGTATTCTGTATGGAGCATCTCGTTACATGACCAACAGTAATCAACCATCATGCTTGTGTTCAACCTTCCTTGATACATCTTTTCCATTTCTCTAATGTCTTGATGAAACCTATTCTCTTGTTCTTCGTTGGCGGCACCAAGATGTTCAGAGAAATAATCAATATTTGAGTGTAAGAAATGAACTTTTAAGCTCATATTACAACTCGGTTCTTTGAATTTATGAAGCATGTTATTGAAAACATTTTCCTAGTTTGTATCCATGTTTTTCCCCAGAAAAACTAAATAACATCTTTAAAGACAATCCACGCTTTTTTTTTCAGTTTTCTTTGTTGTTTTGTAGAAATGTTCATCCGAAATCAAGTTCCAAATATGAGACCCAAGAAAAATCACATAGCTGTGTTGTTGAAATAACACATTTTCATTTTCATGTAAAGTTAGCTGTATCTCCTAAATCTAATTGAGCTGCAAATTCTTTGCGCATAAAGAACGAGGTACAAACAAAACGGGCCCGGCATGGCCAAGTGTGTTAAAGCGTTCGACTCGTAATCCAAGGGTCGCGGGTTTGAATCCCGGTCGCATCAAACATGCTCGCTCTTTCAGCTGTGGAGGTGTTATGATGTGACGGTGAATCCCACTATTCGTTGGTAAAAAAGTAGCCTAAGAGCTGGCAGTGAGTGGTGATGACTAGCTGCCTTCCCTCTAGTCTTACACTGCTAATTCAGGGACGGCTAGTACAGATAGCCCTCGAGTAGCTTTGTGCGAAATTCAAAACGAACAAACAAACAAACAAAACGTTATATAACTAACTACATTCTTGTGCAAATTTATTGAAACAAATGGTTATTTTACAATATTTTCAGCATGGCGACCGGTGTAGGCTCGCTGGACCCGTTGATTTCCTTTAATAGTCATTTTCTTCACACAGAAGGCGTCATTAGCTGTGTTTTGCAGTACGCTCGATATATTTTTGGGATTTTTCATGAAATTTTGAGGAATATTACTTCATTCGAAATTGCGTTAGAAGGGCAAGGAGACCAGTCAGAAAACAACTTATTACCAACTCAATGAAAATAAACGGTATCAATGGGGTCTGAAATACAAGAACTGGACGCAAGAACAATGGAGAAAGGTTTTATTCAGTGACGAGACTCATTTCTTCGTACAGGGTCAAAGAAGTCTGCATGTTTATAGATATCCAGGTGAGAAACTTCGAGTATCTCACATCAATCAGTTGGTGAAACATCCCTTGAAGAAGATGTTTTGGGGCTTTTTCAGCTACTATGGCGTCGGAGGCTTACATATCGTAGAATGTATGACGCAAGGACCACAGTACATTGAAGTTTTGCAGAGAAGAGTCGTTCCAGAATTGAAAAAGAGATTTTCAGATGGATTTGGCACTTTTCAGCAAGATTTGGCTCCGTGCCACACATCAAAACTTGTGAAGAATCTTATGACTACAACGCGAATAAAGGTGCTGGACTGGCCTGGAAACTCTCCGGACTTAAATCCTATTGAAAATCCTTGGGTGATTTGTAAAGAAAGACTTCGGGGAAAAGACTGTACCACGAAAGATAAGCTAATTGAGGCCATAATTAAGGTGTGGTACCGCGATCCAAAAATTAGTAAAGATTGCAGTCAACTCGTAGATTAGATGTCAAAGCGGATTAATGATCTTCTGAAAAATAAAGGCGGTCATATCATGTATTAATTTGTGAGTAATTTTTGGATTCTCAGAAATAAAATGCCAAAAATTGAAAAAATCGTAATTTTCCGTCTTGTTTCAATTAATTTGCACAAGGGTTATATTGTTTGCAGAGTTTATATTTATTTATTTAAAATAAATATGAAAACTAATGTATCAATCCACTAATCACGTGTCTCTGAGCTATACTGGTTTGTAGGAATTCATTCCTTCATTAGTAAGTTGCCTCGAGCAAAAACAAATCGAAAAGCAAGGTACCCCTCCCTCTCCCCCCAAAAAAATCTATATTCCTTACAGAAGTGAATTTATGTTAAGCGTCGTCTACTTAGAAAACTAACCCTGCATTCATATATGAGCTAAAGACTGTGATACGATTGACTAGACAAAAGAATCCAAAAGAAAGTAGACAGAGTAAAATACCTTCTTTGTATAGAAACTTAACAAACAATCTCATGAGAGTTATTTATTTGTGTCTTAAGCACAAAACTACACAATGGTCTATCGGTGCTCTGCTCACCACGGGTATCGAAACCCGGTTTTTAGTGTTGTAAGTCCGCAGACGTACTGCTGAGCCACTGGGATGCGTCTAATGAGAGACTAATATTTATATTTACTTTTAGTATTTCGCATAGCGTATCTACTCATTAATTTAAAAGAGTAAGTTACTGTTTTCAATGTTAGGTATTCTTTTATCCCTGTAAATTCGCTGTGATAAATAAAATATCACTAAAATCGCCATACGTATATTTCTTAATTTTTAATGTTTAGTTATTTTATTCTTAATATTTTGTTTCCTCTTATTCTTAGAAGCGATATTCATTACTCTCTGTTGACTTCAGTCTTTCTTAGAAGGGTTATTCATTACCCTCTGTTGACTTCAGTCTTTCTTAGAAGAGCTATTCATTACCCTCTGTTGACTTCAGTCTTTCTTAGAAGGGTTATTCATTACCCTCTGTTGACTTCAGTCTTTCTTAGAAGAGCTATTCATTACCCTCTGTTGATTTCAGTCTTTCTTAGAAGGGTTATTCATTACCCTCTGTTGACTTCAGTCTTTCTTAGAAGAGCTATTCATTACCCTCTGTTGACTTCAGTCTTTCTTAGAAGGGTTATTCATTACCCTCTGTTGACTTCAGTCTTTCTTAGAAGAGCTATTCATTACCCTGTGTTGACTTCAGTCTTTCTTAGAAGAGCTATTCATTACCCTCTGTTGACTTCAGTCTTTCTTAAAAGGGCTATTCATTACCCTGTGTTGACTTCAGTCTTTCTTAGAAGGGTTATTCATTACCCTCTGTTGACTTCAGTCTTTCTTAGAAGGGTTATTCATTACCCTCTGTTGACTTCAGTCTTTCTTAGAAGGGTTATTCATTACCCTCTGTTGACTTCAGTCTTTCTTAGAAGGGTTATTCATTACCCTCTGTTGACTTCAGTCTTTCTTAGAAGGGTTATTCATTACCCTCTGTTGACTTCAGTCTTTCTTAGAAGGGTTATTCATTACCCTCTGTTGACTTCAGTCTTTCTTAGAAGAGCTATTCATTACCCTGTGTTGACTTCAGTCTTTCTTAGAAGAGCTATTCATTACCCTCTGTTGACTTCAGTCTTTCTTAAAAGGGCTATTCATTACCCTGTGTTGACTTCAGTCTTTCTTAGAAGGGTTATTCATTACCCTCTGTTGACTTCAGTCTTTCTTAGAAGGGTTATTCATTACCCTCTGTTGACTTCAGTCTTTCTTAGAAGGGTTATTCATTACCCTCTGTTGACTTCAGTCTTTCCTATTAGTTACTTTCAACTCTAGTGTCTAACTATAACATTCGATATTCTCAGTACATTCAACTCTTCCACTCTCTTTCTCTTATTACCTCGTTAGCAACTTCTTTTTCATTATATGTTTCTCCTAACCAACCGTTGTATAAACAGCTGTTCGTTATTGATATTCTATTAGGGTTGAAAATTGGGCGTAATCCTCTGAGATCCTATCAGTCTTCAGGTTAAAACGAAATAACAATTTTAAAAAATAATAACAAAGTATATTTATCTCGATCTATCAATTCATTTTCTCAGACTGGTATGTAAAGCAAGTATTAATATATATATACATATATTCCTATGAAAGAGTTAATAGTAGGATTATAGATTGAGCATAGCACAGTGGCTGGATTGTGAGTCCGAGGATTCATGGTGGGAATATATTACAGCCAAAACACACAGTTCATTTGGGGATAGTAGGTGCGCTATAAAAATGACAGTCAGACTCAGATCCCATCATTCAGTCTCACTAAAACAACTCAAGGGTGAGTGATAGGTACTGCCTTCCTTTCCTCTAGTTTATCAACTAGATAAACTTTGAAACTTCTAAAACCAAGTAATATTGGCTCCACTAATAATTTTTACATCACAGTAAAAATTATATTTGCTTTACATAACTCAGTTTAGAAGATAAGAGTTATCATTCTTAACGGATGAAGACTTAAAATTCGTAATTGTACACCTGAGAAGAAATCGATAACTCTTTAGAACCATATATTATAATACTCGTACACAGTAATCTCACTCAATTTAAAAACCAAAGTTCTGAAAGTTTCTTTATGGGTTCCAAATTTAGCAATGATAGACTAGAGGGAAAGTAGCTAGTCAAAACCCCCTACCACAATAACTGAGCTACTCTTTTACCAAAGAATAGTAGACTTGATCATTACATAATAGCAGCTCCTGGTAGAAGGAAAAGTCATGTTTGATGGCGGGGACTCGAATCCGGTATTCTCAGAATGAGAGACTAGCGTCCTAATATTCAAGCTATAAACGTTAAGATATCGAACCATATTTTTACTTGTAAACAGAATCCTCCTCTACAAGATGTTTAAGTAATTTTAATTTTATCATTTAATTTTTATTCTTGCAATTCAGTTTTTCTTAATAAGTCTTTGAATAATTTGAAAGTGGAGATTAAGAATATGAGGGCCTAGCATGGTCAGGTTGTAAAGTTACTCTACTCGTAATATGAGTAGTCGTCGCGTAATCTGAGGGTCGCGGGTTCGAATACCTACCACATCAAATATGCTCGCCTTTTCAGCCGTGGGGGCGTTATAATATGATGATCAATCCCACTATTCGCTGGTAAAAAACTAGCCCAAGAGTTGGCGGTGGGTGGTGATGAATAGCTGCCTTCCTTCTAGTCTTACACTGCTAAATTAGAAACGGCTTGCGCAGATAACCCTCGTGTAGCTTTGCGCGAAATTCAAAACAAACCAAGATTTTTAGTTCGATCTTGCTCGACATTCATTGCAATTAGATAACGAATGAAGTTATCTATGATATACTAGCTCCTTTAATATTATATATATAATTTGTTATTTTAACTCAAAAACAAGACTAAAGAAAATAAAACAAAAACGTTGCAGCAACTGAAAATATCCAAGGTTACAAGCTACAATGTGGGATTATAAAATGTACCCTAGGTTTTGGAAGTGACTGCAGAAGTAGGACCCACCGCTCTATCAGTCATAATCTCCATTCGCCAGTCTCACATAATAAATAAAGAATAGCAATAGATATAGAATGAGAAATATTTTGTTTTCATTGTTTTTCAGTTAAAATAACAAATTATATCACTCGTCAGATGTTTGAATTTGCTGTTTTTTGCGCAGTCCTTTCTTATTATTTTACCATTTAACTTTCTGAAAATGTAATTATTTTCACTAATATGTATATATATATTGTAATTTATTTATGAAAATTATCAAGAAATCGTTCTTTTTATAAAGAACCACAGAATCTATTTAGCAATGTTTCAAAATGGTTATAAATTGCTGTATTGAGTTATTTTTCCCATTATCCTTTGGCCTGTATCTTGTAGTCATGAATACGAAACACGAACTGAGGTCAAACACAAACTACATTCGATAGATTAGTTATAATGTTGAACCACTCACACGCCGCCTTGTAAACTTCAAGAGTTCATCAGTTGTGAGTGGTTTTCTATTTATCTGTTCTGTTATTTCTTTTTTTCAGAAAATGGGTTCAAACACAAAACAGTCCATTGGTGATTTGATAGGTATGCTTCAAAGTAGAATATTTTTATTATACTCTATTTTTGTTATTTTTCTCTAAGTACATGGATGAAGTTTGAGGCAAAAACGTTTTTGTTGAGACTGTTTTGTCTGTAGGGAAACATTATCATAGAAAAACAGACAAAAGATGTTCCGCTGAGGGAACTTGGTTTCAAAGTAATCTCTTAGTATTTCTAAGGACTATCATACTGAAAAATAAAGCAAGGTTTTTCAATTTTTTCCCGATTGTGAGTGCAATGGCTTTTTTTTAATGTTCACAGATAATTTTAAAAATTCTCTTGTTTTACGAATTAATCCTCAATGTAACTTTATCCAAGATTCGAAATAATATTTTGTACAATATAATATGTCCCTTTAAGTATACTCCAAATTTTCAATTACGTAAAGATAAGTTACACTTATTAATAGCACGATGCCTTGTTTAATAATTCTGTTCTGCTTATCTTCTTTTTGACTGGAGAGAATTTATATGCTTGTATCATTACTATAAGAAAGGAATTATTTATGTTTCAACTCAATGTGACGAGTCTATGTAATTGCATTGGCATTATTTTACTAATGAAACGAGCATCTTTAGGTTTAAGTTCTGTGCCATTTATAGAGACAATCAAAGGTAATTCGTAATATAGTAGATGACATTCAAGTAAAGCGTTATTATGAAGAACATCTGCTCTCAGGCACTTATCAGCATTAGCAACCGAAAGGGAATGCGCGGTTACAAAGTGAAAACTGTTGCCATCAACAGACGATGGCATACCGAAGAAAACAGAATTGAATACTGGCTTATAAAGTGTAACAGGAGCTCAGAGTTCGATATCTCTAAACTATAAATGAATGAAAACATGTATTTTAATTCAACAGATCACATTTTCTCATATCCTAAAACTGAAAGTAAAGTGAAATATGAAGAAAACCAGAGAAGGTACTTGTCATTAATCGTGTTATCCAAACATAATGATGCTGGGAATGTTCTCATAGTTGTAGTTGAGCTTACTTCAGTGTTGTTGCAATTATGTCCATAAAACAATACTCCATTTCTACCCTAACTGAGAAGAGTTTTTTCCGAAACTTTAATGTAATAATCTAACACACTATATAAACCAAAATATATTTGAAGACCATGAAAGAAATTATAGTTCTCTTCATTTGCCACAACTAGAACTGCATCTAATTTTGATTGAACGTCTTTGGGATGTACTTAAAAGTCGAAGTTATCACATCATCCTGTATTGGCATATTTGGGCCAACTGCAGGCCATATACTTCTTGACAAAAGAAAAACAGTTAAATAAACGATAGTTTATCATATTGTGAAGTTCATATGACATCTAATTCAAGCTGAGATCGTAGTAAAGAATAACCAAATAATATATTTAGCGAGGATCATTTTAAAGTGGGTAAATTTTTAAAAAATATGTGATCTTTGGATATAACGGTAATAATCACTTTTCAATGAAAATTGATTTTTTTATTCAGTTAACTGTACACTTATTTTGTTCAACTGTACAGAATTAATATAAGATGGAGTGCAGCAATTGTTAAATAAATAATAATGCAGTTCATTAAAATAAGGAAAACTAAGTTCCTTAACTTAAACTAGTACGTAAAACTTTGATGATTGGAAAAATCTACTTATATTTATCTAATTTAATTTTTGGATCGCACGTGATTGGCATAGATAGTTTTAATATACATATCTATATATATCAGAGTAAGAATGAATTTGTTTGCTTTTCACTTACAGATAACATGTAGTTTTCGTTTATTGAAAGTCATTCATTTTAAGGATTTCCATGAATGTATGTTTTAATGAGTATCTTATACACTTTATTTTGTTTTCTATATTCCATTTTGTTTGTTTTCAAACTTTACTCAAAGCTACAAGAGCACTATCTGTACTAGTTGTCCCTAATTTAACAGTTAAAATTAGAGGGAAGGCAGGTAGTCACAATCACCCACCGTCAACTCTTGGGCTACTCTTTTACCAAAGAATAGTTGGATTGACCATCACACTCTAACATCCCCCACGGCTGAAAGAGCGAACAGGTTTGATGTGATGAGTATTCGAACACGTGACCCTCAGATTACAAGTCGAGCGCCATAACCACCTAGTCATGCTGGGCCATTCAATTTTGTAAAGTACTATTTCAAGCATGATACACTTTTTGAAATCTTTCTTGAAGTTGGTAAAAGTCTAAGTTTAAAAAAAAATGTCATAGGTCTAAGCTAAGAAATGAAAAGAAAGGCGTAATACTTGAATGAACAGTAGAACAACTACAGCAATAAGGAATATTTTACTTGTGTGTGTGTACTGTAACAAACATTTAATTTTTGAACATTTCTGAATGCGCATATTCCATCTTTAAAAAGTTATACTGAACAGGGTAAAGTATTAGGAATAAAAATGAATAAAATAACATAAAGTACAGAATATAGGGGTAGTTAATAGATCTTTAGATAAGAATAGATTTTGAATTTTGAACGGTGATTTAAATATCATTTGTAGTTGAACTTCTGGATAAAACGTTTCAATTATTATTAAAATATGGATATATTATAGTGTATATTTATGATATTGTAGGGTATAAGCCGAAGTTAAAACCCAAAAGATAGTTGTTGTTGTTTTTACAGTGCTGAAAACTATATCAATATGTATTATTTTCAAAACTCTTGGTTGTAAACTATTTATTACTGTATTGCTCTATGCTTCCATTGCAATAATAGTTTTTTTTTCAGTAAACTCTTCTGCGCCAATATAGCGATAAGTCTACGGATTTACATCGCTAAAATCAGCGGTTTGTTTCCCCTCGGTGTGGCTTTGTTAAAATGAGAACACAGACTTTTCCTGTAAACAATATTAGTTGTAAAAAGTCTATGATCGTTTTTTTGTATTTGAAGTTGTTTTCTTTATTTACTTAGTTCCTTTCGTGAAGGGTGATTCAGTATTTTAAATATCTGTTAGATATTTTATTATGAAGTGAATAAATAAATAAAATGAATTATTGATAAAAGAAATAATATATTAGTATTCTTACTTTCTACATCGCAAACGTTGATATTTTGTAAAAATATTAACTTACAAAAAGTTGTTAGTATCCCCCATACAATATATAAAAGTGGTTTTGATTATGTCTCTATGGTGCAAAAGAATTTTGATAAGTTATAGTCTAGTGATAAAAGTACAATTTTCCATATAAATAAAATGTTAAAAACGGTAATATTAGCATTTCCAATTTACAAGAAATGAAGTGTAATTATATTAAACACGTGACTGGGTAGCTAAATTACGTTAGTGGTTTATTAAGTTAGTAGGTCTAAACCTGATAATAATCTAGTCTAAATCATAGGTGTTTCTATAAACGTTAATCAATGTAATACCAGAGTGTGCAGCTCTAACGATAGACGACTAAACTCTTAGCAAACAACAAATTATTAAAGCAGTATAGAACAAAATAATAATAACGTTAATGCCATGCTTCGTACGTTAATTACAACTGAATGCATATATATGAAGAGTGTTATAAAACATAATATCTCTAATATGAGATTAATGTGATTGGTTTATTCGGCAGTTTAATCGGCTTGTCAGTAAAATGTCTTCAGTTACAGTGACTCTAGTCTTGAAACCTGGTTAATTATGTACAACTAGACTCAGGGCAGTCCTTTTGCGACTGCATGACCAAGCGGTTATGGCGCTCGACTCATACTCTGAGGGTCAAACCACACCAAACATGTCTGCTCTTTCTGCCATGGGACGTTATAATATGACAGTCAAGCCTATTATTTGTTGGTTAAAGAATAGCCCAAAAGTTGGCGGTAAATGATGATGATTATCTGTCTTCTGTCGTAATACTTCGGTCGTAAGTATTTCTATAAGGTCATTAAGTATTGTCGTCGGTGAAAAACGTACGAGTGCTTAGGGAAGCAGCTAGTTAGCCAGCCGTGAAGAAGTGTACTTGTGTATCAACATAGAATTAATTCGCTCTTCGTTAACCGTTGATAAAAGATTCAGTTCTGGACCAGATAGAAGATTCAATACTCTTTGTTAGCCTGCAAAACATTTTTATACAACATGTTACTTGTAATAACCTTATCATAAATTGCATTGTTGTTTGTATATTAACAATTTGTGTGTATCAATCTTGTTGGCAAGTATGATACATTTGATTCAGTTAACTTCTAAATTTAAATTTCTGGCTATTTGAAATCGTAATACATAACGTACTAAATCGGAAACTCGTCCGAGAAAAATTATAATGGGTAACTATAAATTAGGAAATGATGCTGATCCTTGATTATGTAACTAACCAACAAGACGTAATCATTTAACAACTTTGGATGGTTGAACAGAATTTAATCATCTCTGACCGTTTGGAAGCGACAATCCAAACAATCAATGTACATCTGTAAATATCTTAAGGTTAAATCGTTGTAACTGCAACATTTTGATCTCAAATTCTTTATCACGTTTCATCACAAAAAAATATTACAATGGAAAATACTGTTAAATGGAAAACTACCAACCTGTGCTGTAAGTATTTCCAATGACGGAAAAATTGTGAAAATAGTGTACTTCGGGTTTGAATTTAACAGAAAGTGAAATACTGTAAGTTATTAACTGTGCTTGTTACATGACGTTTCAAACTGCTGTCCTTTTTTGTGCTTAATAGTAAACCGATCTTTACAATCAATTTGTTTGAATATTTCATTGAATTTCCAGCCATACTACCAGGGGGCTATATGCGATAGCTGTCCCTAATTAAGAAACAACAGTGTAAAGGTAATTAGTCAACACCAATCACTATCAATTGACCATTATATTATAACTCCCCTTTGTTAAATGAAAAGTATGTTCGGTGAAGGGATTCGAACTCGCCATCTGCAGTCATTTAAATTTGAGTGTTCAATAAAGTACCTTATTTGTTTTACTCCAGTAATTACCTGAATTTAATTTTGTAAAGACTGTGGCGATTTGGTACTCATAAAGTTTCTACCTTATAGAAATTTGTGCTGAAATCAATATCTCGGATATATACGAGTGCAAATATTCAAGACCCTGCTGTTCATAGTATAGTTAAAATAAAAGTGAGTTGATTTTATATCATGGAAAGAATCAGTTGATATTGCAGATACTATAGTAAAAGATGTAGATAATATGTTCGAAAATGTTCTGTAAAACATTATTAAGATAAAAATTACGTTGCATCTATTGAATATTGAACACAATATTTAAGTTAAATTGTAATGTGTTATGAACTAGCACCCAGTTTCACAACAGTCTTGGCTTATTTTTTTAAAAAAACAAAAATCATTAAGATCTATTAACATTACCCGTAACTCAATGCGTTACAGTTAAAATGACAAATATTTTAATGCTACTCTGTCTAGTATTACCCATATAATTGTTTTGTAAGTTTAATATTTTTGAAATAATTGTTTTTGATATTAGTAGATTATTTTGTTCTTCTGACAATTGACTTGCTTTATATTATTACCTCATGTTGCCATTATTTAATTTTAATTTTATTTCTATTGTTTATTTTTACTTTATCTTTATATAGATTAGCTAACAATTGTTAGAACTATTATGAACTTTACATAAAACTAATCCGGTAACAAATAACTCAAGGCCAACTCATATTGAACATCCGGTTTACGTGACATCGACATCCGAACCCCTATATATTTTTCATCAAACTCATTAAACATAACCCTTTATTTTCCTGAAGAATAGTAATCAACTATTAGAAAGTGCTTGAGTTTTAGGTCTCTTTTTGAAAAATATTACAGATTTTGTAGGTGATTCTGTGTGTAACTACTTCATCTGAAATTTTTAAACAGATTATTCTGAGTTAGTTCTTGGGGTTTAAGATAACTATTTAATGATGGGTAATTTATTATTAATAATAATTGCATTAGTACAGTTTCTGATGCGGCTAACATTTGTCTTATTTAAAATCTAATAGGTTTAGTGTCTTTGTAACTGTAGAGCCGATCGAGAACTAAAGATCGGATGTTCTATTTACCAAAAAAAAGAGAAAATATTTATAAAACATGAGATATTACAGTTCCTTCCTTGCAACACGGTAGAATGTTTTTCTTGTCATTAGAGAGAAGAATAAATCACTTCTAATGATTAAACCTAAAGCGATAAACTTGCTATGTTAACACATTCACATATATGAAATTTCTATCAACAAAAATCGGAAATATGTCATTAACGGGACATATTCTGTTACATCTAAAATTAAACATATTTCTGATAATTTTCAGAACTTTTAACTCATTAGCTATTTATTAACAAAAAGTATCTACACGTCGTTTTTGTGGTGGTACCTGAGGTAAGGAAAATCTATAATGTGCATTTCAAACCATAACTCATGATTAACAGTTAAGTTGAAATGACAGTAATGGATGTTCAACATGACATAAAACTCTTATAATGATAACTAGAAGGGGTGATATTTTAATTGAAAGTCATATTGAAAAACTGCAGTTCCCAACGCAGTGCACCACATTATTGGAACTTGAAATTCAGGAGAATTTCACGCTCAGAGTTCTTGTGAAAGTGAAGTTTCAAGCGTTTTGCTTTGTAATTATTATAAAACAACGTTTTACAATTATTAATATTAAAGTTCAATAAAATATTCCAAAGTATATTTACAAAGGAAATAAGAAAAGTAATCGAAAATGCGTAATATATATATATATGTTTGTGTGTGTGTGTGTATTGTTGTTCTGGCTTTAAAGTTGAAGTGCTCTGTCTGGTGAGGGGAATCGCACCCTGCATCTTAGCGTTGTAACTGCTTATATATATATATCTAAGCTATTTATGTTTTATTATATAACAAATGTGGAAGTTAAAATACAATAATTCAAAGTGCCGAAAGTTGTAAATCAGACACCACAAAGATACATTTAGTTTAGAGACATAAGGACAAATGTATATTAATTCTAAAACCCAATAAGAAAATAATGATTTTATTAAGAGCATCAGAGAAATTTTAAGCTATCCTAGGATAATATTATGTACAACATATGTATCAGTATAACAAGCAATATGTTCGAATACTTCTTTTCTTAAAGACGTAGGAAACAATACTTGCATTTATATTTGTATCACTCTATTTGACTGTTAAGTGGAAAGTAAATTTTTTATATTTAAGATTTTATGTTGTCAATATATATATATATATACTATACGAGAAACTAAACTATTTTTATGATTCAGGAACTCTTCAATAAAAGAGTTAAAACTCTATATTTAGAATAGTTTTGGTTTATTCTCAATTTGTCTTATCCTGCTTAAATATTTATGAGCTGATAGAAAAACACAAACAAGTGAAACTACATTTCATTATATGCGGAGAAAGGTTCTGAACTTTAGGCTGGTTTTCAAAATGTGCGTGATATATATATATCTGTTCTTGAGATTTTCTAAGTTTCTCGAAACTTGATACGAATTTATACTATTTTATTATTTAATCTCATTTTTGGTCTTGATATAAAACTATACAACACTAACTCTGTGAATGTATTCAATTAGGTGTTGCTTCACACTTTCAACATTAAGTATTAGATTCCACACTTGAGACAGCAGAGTGGCGTTTTAGTTTTCAGTATAAGTTGCTCTAACATCAAAACTGTGAACCATATGAACTCTATAATCAACCAATAGATCAACATATTAAGTGAGGTACAACCAACTAAAAATTCATATTAAATATTTTAGAATTATCATGAATGATCTTTTAATTTTATACGATATATCATCATCCACAACAGCATGTGCAATCTGTTTTCTCTTCCTCACGTCACGTCATATTCCTGCTTGTACTTAATTTTTTCACTTTCAGTCATTTGAACGGAAATGTTAATTAAATTCCATCACTAAATAATTATCGTGATGAGTGACATTTTGAAAATTCTACTTTAATTACAATGTATTTTGTATCTGACATGTTCAGTCTAACGATATGGCAATATTGTCGTTAAGTGAGCACAGAATTAACCGCTTGTCTTCAATAAGTCTTGTCATTAGATTAAGGTCAGAGCTTCAAGATCATAACTTGTTGTAGTCTCCTCAATAGATAGTAAACTCAATGCTTTTGGACATTCAAGAATTTCTTTAACAATATTAAGAAAAGTTTGCCATATTCTAATTGAAAAGTTTTATTTCAACTTCTAATAAGGTAATTTTTTCTTTAAAATTATCTAATGGATTAGTTCATACATGATTTTATATTAGTAAATAAATAGGTGTATTAATTTAGATATTTGTAGAAAAGTGTTTACTTCACAGCTTACTTAATCTATTAATCTAATCCTGTTTTGAATTACTCAAGTAAAATTCGAAATATATTTGAAAGATGAAAAAAATAATTACCAAAGAAAAAGGAAAGGCATGAAGCCTTTAACGAGAAACCTTAGAACTCCTGAGTCTTTTGGTCATTTTTGATTTTCTTTTTAGTGATTTCGTCAAGTTAACCACTCTCTTGGTACGATTACAGAAGGCAGACCCGGCATGGCCAGGTGGGTTAAGGCGTGCGAGTCTTAATCTGAGGGTCGCGAATTCGCATTCCCGTCGCACCAACATGCTCGCCTTTTCAGCCGTGGGGGTGTTATAATGTAACGGTCAATCCCACTATTCGTTGGTAAAAAAGTAGCCCAAGAGTTAGCAGTGATGACTAGCTGCCTTCCCTCTTGTCTTACACTGCTAAATTAGGGGCGGCTAGCGCAGATAGCCCTCGAGTAGCTTTGCGCGAAATTGAAAAACAAACAAACAAATACAGAGAGCTGTATAACAAGGAGACTGCTGGTAAATTTCTTGTTGTTTCGGTGTATTTCAGTGTATTTCAAGACCTAACTCAGTGTGTTTGTGTGTTTTTCTTATAGCAAAGCCACAACAGACTATCTGCTGAACCCATTAAGGGGAATCGAACTCCTGTTTTTAGCGTTGTAAATCCGTAGACTTACCGCTGTAGTGGCGGGAGGGACACCTAATTCACATCCTTCACTACGGAAAGCTCAGGTAAAAACAACAACTGAGTCAGGTCATTATAATCATAAAGATCGGGTTTTGTGCATTTTATTATGAATCGAATTTCTAAATAACAGGTACAATAGAAAACATTAAATAATTTAGTTAAAAAAGAGCAATAGTAATATACAAAACACAGTGAAGAAAATTAGAATTATTCAGGCTGTAAATTATAAAGTAAGTTATTCGAAACAAACGTTCTGTCCAATGTAGAATGTGTAAGATACCTTCTTTGTTGTTGTAACCTTACTTTTTTATGATAATTGTAACTTGAAACTACGCAACTACGATAGGAATCAAGAAAAAAAAAAAAAAAAATATTGGATGTAGTTTGACCTGATGATCTAACCTTTAGGTCTCAGTTCGATCGCTTTGCAACCCCGAATACAGGAAACTCAATTTTAACGAAAAACGTTATACATGTATAATTTTTCACTTTTACATCACGCTGGTATGGGTTGAAACTCTGCTAGAACTAAGTCATACAAGATCACCGAATAAAATCAGTAACAATTTGTTTTAGTCTTGTGAAGCTAGAAGTGAATAATAATTGATTTACCTACTGGAGTGAATTATAATATTAATTATTAACTTTCGTTATACTCAGTGAATGATCCTATGCTAACTAAATATGAACAACTGAAATAGTGTGTGTGTTTTCTTATAGCAAAGCCACATAGAGCTATCTCCTTTGTCCACCGAGGGGAATGTAACCTGACAACTGAAAGAATGAGAAAGGTAAGAAAGTATATTTTAGATGATTATTAATAGTCACATTGTCTAAAACTTCACTGTATAATTAATTTTCAGAAATGAGAAACATTGAAGGAGTGTTGTTAATTAATTTCCCTGTTTCAAACATGGTCGGAATTTGATTAATTAAACAACCTGTTTCTCTCTTATTAAGTTCACTTTATCATTTTGAAGTTTTAAATAAGTAATAGTTTAGTTGGTAGTTACTACTATACATGAAAATATTATGATTATTTCTATTTCAGATTTTCTTTCATTTTGTACGAAGATATTAAGCAAAAAGATCACAGTGTGACGTTTAAGTTGACTATTGTTTGTGACGTTTAAGTTGACTATTGTTTTTATCTATAACAATACCAAACCATTTTTATTTGTACCTAAATCAACCAAGAATGACTGTTATTTCTACAAATACAAAACTAATTTTATTTTTACATATAAAAACTAAATTGTTTCTAACTACATACCATGGTGATTACGAGTATTCTCTTGAGCGGTGCAATTCAGTTTAAGCTATATACACATCAACAATGTAAGAAATCTACACCGCAATTTGTATACCTTGACAAACCTCGAGTAGAAATATCACCAAAATAATTGAATAGAGCGAAAGTATAAAATATATATACATATAATTGTAACGTAATGTTAAATGACGTAAAGAAAAAACTTAAAAATATAAATTAACGTTACGATTATCTTTTTGTTTTGGTTTTTTACCCTCTTGAGACTCACTTGAACTTATTATGTTATTTGTTTTCAACTGATCGAAGCTATAACGTTCTATTTGTTTCATACATATGTTATTAACTTGTATTATTATAATATTTGGGAAAAACATAACGTTAAAATTATTTTAAAAAAAACATGTGAATCATAGGTTATTTTAAACTTTAGCAAGACTTACATTGTGAATACGTCTTCAGTATTGAATATTAAAATAGATTAGATTATTCAACTTTTAGTAAGAGACAAGCCTCTTAGTTGGTCAACGTTAAACCTACGGACATACAACGCAAAACTTTGGTGTTCGATTCCCACGGTGGATAAAGTGCATATATATAGTCCATTGTGTACCATTGAACTAGTTGTTGTTTGAAATTAAGTACACAGCTGCACAATGGGCTATCTGTGGTCTGTCAGAAACTAGTATCGAAACCCGATTTCTAGCGTTCTAAATCCGCAGACATACCGTTGTGCTACTTGCGGACAACTTTGAACTAAGAACACAAAAGCAAGTTAAATACAAAGTTTCTATTCACACAGCGTTAGAAATATTGTTAGTTAATTCATCAAGAGACAGAACTTTTAAGATATGACATCAATAAATTGTTAAAATGTATTTTAAACTTTAGAGTAAGACAGGCACTGCTTCCGTTACTTTCCCAACAGGGCGAATAACTTTGATTATTTTAAGCTTTCGATATCAGTATCTTATTTTTATCATTACTTATGATACTTCGAGTTCTCTCTGGCTCGTTGAAGTCTTTATTTCAAAGTACTGTACAGACATATTATTTTTTTATCATAGTCATCAGGTTATTATATACTTAGCTATTCTTTATGTATAAAATATTTTAGTTGAAAAAATTAAAACCTTAAATAATTCCTGGTCGTGGTGATTTTACAAAATACATGCAACAGTTTGTTATACGAAAAAAAAGCAACAAAAACACCTCTACTATTATATAAGAGCTGCAGATAAAATTCCACTAATTACACTTTTTGAAACTTCTTTTATGTTTGTGTGTGTTTTCTTATAGCCAAGTCACATCGGTTTACCTGCTAAGTCCACCGAGGAGAATCGAGCCCCTGATTTTAGCGTTGTAAATTCGTGGACTGTACCAGCGGGTGACAAATCTTTATGTGAATATCAAGCAAGAAGCCATAACAAAGAATTGGGAAAACTGTGTATGTTAACAATAGTAATCAGAATGTAAAGATATTCAGAAAAATAAAAATCTTCCAAAGTTGGGGCCCGGCATGGCCAAGCGTGTTAAGGCGTGCGACCCGTAATCTGAGGGTCGCGGGTTCGCATCCCCGTCGCGCCAAACATGCTTGCCCTCCCAGCCGTGGGGGCGTTATAATGTGACGGTCAATCCCACTATTCGTTGGTAAAAGAGTATCCCAAGATTTGGCGGTGAGTGGTGATGGCCTTCCCTCTAGTTTTACACTGCTAAATTCGGGACGGCTAGCACAGATAGCCCTCGAGTAGCTTTGTGCGAAATTCAAAACAAAACAAACAAACTTCCAAAGTTTTCGGTTGTTATGGTTCATAAAATAAAATCACTTACTGTTGAGAGATAAAGTTTTGCATAAAATATTAAATTATGTATTATAAGGATGTCGTAGAACAAATATTTGTTTGTTTGTTGTGACGCAGAGTTTCAAAATAGGCTACCTGTGCCCTGTCCACCTCGGAAAACAAAAGCATGAATTTTACCTTTATAAATGCAACAACCTACTGGGGATTTGGTGTGGTTTGGTTTGTTTTTAATTTGGCGCAAAGCTACATGAGTGCTATTGAGGTAGCCGTCTATAATTTAGCAGTGTAATACTAGAGGAAAAGCAGCCAGTCATCATCACTCACCACAAATGCTTGGACTAATCTTTTACCAACTAATACTTGAATTACCCATAACATTATAACGCATCCACCTTCGAAAGAGCAAGCTTGTTTGGTGGAACAGGGATTCGAGCCCGTGATCTTCAGATTGCGAGTCGAGCACCTTAACTGCCTATCACCCTACTGGGTGGGTGATGATGTAACATAGTACAAGAGACATGTTTATTTGCTTGATCTAACATTTAAACTCAAAGCTATATTCCCACCCATTCCCACTAAACTAACGAAAGGTTGATGTTTATTGACAAAAAAATTAATGTTACATGTTAAATAACAAACTATGTTGATCTTTTCAAAATAGTATACTATATATGTTTATTATAGACTTGTTTTACATACTGGTAATTAATTTTGCAGAGTAAAATAACTGCACAATATATTATCAAACGCTAATGCAGGCCTAGTTAGGGTTACAGAATTACACAGAGAATAAACTGAAGCAGATAAAGTCATCAACTGCATTTTCTATAAATATTTTCAGTTTTGTTTCATTGTTAATCACGACTTTCATAAGACACAAGAAAAAGTGTATCTTTCAAGAATTAAACTAATATTATGTATTTTACCTCTTTTTCTCTCCTTCCACGTACTAATGTTAATCCTCACAAATAAACTGACTGTGATATTGCGGAAATCATCAGATACATCTACAGTACATATTTAAATGTACGAGTAATAAAATCCTCTGTTGGTACAGCGGTAAATCTACATATTTTCAACGCTAAAATCAGCAGTTCGATTCCTCTCGTAGACTCAGCAGATAGCTCGATGTGGCTTTGCAATACAAAAACACACACACACACATCAGTAATAAAAAGATGTAATACCGGTTTCATAACGCAAAAAAAAATTATTTTCAGGCCTTAAATTAGAAGCTAAAACATAATTCTATTGAGAATGCCAACAACTACTCAAGGTTAAGGCGCTCACAATTTGCTGGTTCGAATCATCGTCTCACCAAACATATTCGCCCTTATAATGTGATGGTCAATCTCATTATTTATTGATATAAGAACTGCCCAAGAGTTGTTGATGAGTAGTTGTTTTCCATATAGTCTTTCACTGCTAAATTAGGGACGCCTAGCGAAGATAGCCCTCGAGTAGCTTTGCTCGAACTTCAAAACAAACAAACCAAACTTTAGATTATTTGTTTCTTCTTTTTTCGAATTTCGCGCAAAACTACTCGAGGGCTATCTTCGCTAAGCGTCCCTAATTTATCAGTGTAAGACTGGAGGGAAGGCAGCTAGTCATCACTACCCACCGCCAACTCTTGGGCTACTCTTTTACCTACGAATAGTAGGGTTCACCATCACTTATAACGCCCCCACAGCTGAAAGACATGCACTTTTGGAACGACGGGGATTCAAACCCGCAACCCTCGGGGTACGAGTCGAACGCCTTCACCCACCTGGCCATGCCGGGCCTTAATCTAAAGTTAGTTTCGAGAAACCCTCGAACAAAACAAAAAACGAAAATTACGCTTCAAACCCTTAACGATTTGGTGTGGTTTGCCTTATAGCGTCATAAGTCTGCAGGCATGAAGTCTGAAGAGGTCATAATTTCATTGTATAAGTTACTGGTTAAGCCAGCTTGGAGTATTGTATCTAGCCTTAAACTCCTTACCTTAGAAAAGACATTGAATTGTTGGAAAGGGTTCATGGGACGTTATTAAATATAATATTAGGTGTCTCGGATATGAAGAGAAGTTGAAATATCTCAGACTGTTTTCTTTTGAGAAAACGAAGAGCTGGAGGGGAGCTGATTCAGTTGTTTAAGATTGTAAAGGAAATGATATTGTTGGTCAATCATCTTTTTTTAAACTTAACAGTGAGAACAGTAGGATAAAGAGTCGCAAGTATACATTTTGAATGTTTAGGAGTCATCTGCAGCTTATACAATTTTATTTTTCTCAGTGTATGATTGAGTAGTCCTTTGGAATATTTTATATTGTGGAGATAATAAAGTTAAATTACTTTAATTGAAAACTTGGTAAACATATGTGTGGTAAATGTTGGCTTTGATATTTTCTATTTTTTAAATATTTATTAATAGTTTTAGTTCACTTTAGAGGATGAAATAGCTGAGAAGGACCAATAGAATGACCAATAGATCTCATTTTGTGCTAAAACATTATGTTATCAATAGACATAACAGCAACAAACTTTAAGTCAGTTTCACAAAGTATTAACGTTTACTGAGAGTTCGATATATAACAGTATTGCACATCATATTAAAACATAGGCTGGGCGATACCATTTTCCATCTGTAGAGAGTACGTAATATTGAAAATTTTATAAGTAAAGTATACTTATCCGGAAATACATTAAGAAGACCTTTATGGAAAGTGTATACATAATAATAAATGTACTTAAGAAAATTATACAATTCTAATTTTAAGTTTCTTTGTAGATTGTCAATTCCAGTGGGTTAACTGAAAAATAACGTTATTACTAATTTTTGCAGGTTATAATATTTTGATATTTAATTATTACTGGGCAGACTAGTTGAGGTTCCATCGAAACCTGAGAACTAAACCGTACAGGGGCTCTAGTCTCGTGACTTAGAGAAAGATATACCTATCTTTCATCCTATCGAAAAAATTTCATTGATACAGTTTCTATGTCTCATTTTGAGACAAAATAGAGAAAATAACCCATTTTCTAAAACAATAACAAATTCAATTTGTTGAACAGCTCTGTCTATTTATCTTTCACGCTTCACAAGTTTTTATTGTAGTTTTTTTTCAGTTAACAATATTTTTGAAAGTGTAAGAACACAAGCTGCACGAACTGGTTTCCAAGTTGTCCTGGCAGGATGATTCAATTACAAAGTTGCAGCGTACTGACACAAATTTAACTTGTTGAGAAAACAAATGGTAGTAACATAAAAACTACAGCTGAGAAATAAGTAAATAAAATATCAGAGACTGTGTTAAATATCATCATGTCAATCAGAACATGATCAGAACCAATAAAATTGACTCTGTGATATTAGTGTCTACATGTTATTGTTATATATTTTGACATTTATTAAAATGAAAATACTAATAAGTTGCATAACATGAAATATTAATTCAATACATTTGTTAAACTCTGACATTTTCTTATTACTCAACGGATATACCGAAATGTATATAATTTTACCACACTGCAATTACAGTTTAATTAATTAACTGGATAACTTTCATCACATGGTAATACTTTGTTAGACTCAATTAAAATAATAACATTTAAAGAAAATTAAAGTTTTCTTTCATAGACTTAAGGCAAAGCTCAAACCTTCTCAATTAATTCTCTGATATCTGAGACACATCTCAATTTTATATTGCTTAAGTTACACAGTATTAAGTTTAAAACTTTCCTTTCTGAACATAATGTAATATTAGAAGAGCTGGTGACATTTGTTGCACGTCCACATTTTTTTTTCGCTGAGCTCCTATAAGTTAAAATATTGTTTGTTTGAGATGAAGCACAAAGTTACGCAATGGATTATCTGTGCTCTCTTCACCACCGGTATCGAAACCAGGTTTCTAGCATTTTAAATACGCAGATATTCCGCTGTGCCACTGAACTGAAGTGTTGTTAACACAATTTCATACGTATAATATTACATGGACAAAACGTATCTGAGAATATTTCTCTGGTTCTCCTTCATAAAGAAATAAATTGTTTTATTGCTTTTTTCTTAAAGAAACAACACTGGAAACAACACTTCATATAATTTTCCAAATCAAAGTTATTATGTTATTAGATTATCAATTATCTTATGGATATTTGCTGAAAACGGAGTTTTGATAATCTTGGTGGGCACAACAAAAATAGCCCATTGTGCAATTTTGTGTCGTAAAATAACACTTTTATTTCACAATTCTGTGAACTTAAAATAAAAATAAGTAATAAATGTGTTTGCATTTGGATAAGATTTTGATAATTAAAAACATCTGAAATAAACACAACTATACGTACACATGTCATGTATCAACAATGATGACAAGCACGAATATGCAGCTTGTAAAAATATAAAAATATCCGACAACATAAAACTGCATTGACTAAATTTATAGCCAGTATGGTGTGCCTAGAAGGTACAGACTAGGTCTAAATCATGCCACTATACTTTAACGTAAAATGAACCTACGTACGAGGTATGCTCTTCCTAGATGATGCAGACAATTATGTAATGTCACTAGCCACTGATATAATGTCAATTTACTTAAGAGTTAGAGTCACTTTATAAAATATAAAAAGGTTAGGTTTTTGAATTTCGCGCAAAGCTACACGAGGGCTGTCTGTGCTAGCCGTCCCTAATTTAGCAGTGTTAGACTAGAGGGAAGGCAGCTAGTCATCACCACCCACCGCCAACTCTTAGGCTACTCTTTTACCAAATAAGAGTAGGATTGACCGTCACATTATAACGTCCCAAGGCTGAAAGGGCGAGCATGTTTGGTGCGACAGAGATTCAAACCCGCAACCCTCAGATTATGCGACAAACGCCTTAACCCACCTGGCCATGCCGGGCCAATATAAAGAGACCTTAGTCATGCCATCAAACATTAACGTAAAGTGAAACCGCTCACGAAGTATAGAAGATAAGAATAATGCCACTAAGCGCTGATGTAATGTCGATATACTAATTGTATAGTCATTTTTTAGCAAAAAATACTTGAAGATACCTATCAGTACGAACTTATACTAAACACAGAAATGGATCTCTCTCAACAGATATATCAAACATCTTAATTACACCCTGATAAAATTCGGTAATGAGCGCACACACTATTGTTGTGCGCGGTATATCATCAAGTACACTTGGACAGTTTACCCACTAAAAGAGTGTAACAAAGTATCTTCACAGAGAATAATGTAAACATATTTATAAACCAGAAATGCTAAATTCAGCTAGTGAGTGCAATATGTCTATCACAAACACACACATCCACCTTATTTGTTAAAATTCTCAAAATAGAATGATATTCAATGTCAAGAAGGGGGCATAAATTATAACATATATACTTTAGGGAGATAAATATTCAACAAAGTATCATCTTGAGACTTCATTGAAAGAAAGGTACATTAAATTGTGATCCTATAATAAGTAGGACATGCAATTTCTACGTGAATACATTGATTCATAATGACAAAACTTTACTGGTAATATTTCAGCCAATAAGACCTATTCTTTGATAAAATATGTGCAATTTTATGCATTGTGAAAAATTAAACTATCAGTAACAACCCCATCTAGCGTTTAAACGACAATGGCTGTAAGTTAAAAACAATATATGTATGTCTTTTCGTCAGTCTATGAAAGAGTCCTTGAGGTATCATCATATAAAGTTTTATTTGAAACTGGAAAATTATAGATCAAGAATCTTAAGTTGAGAGATTTTTGTTTCGCTCCTGTAAAATTAAACCAAATTTATAGATCCAAAATCTGTCTAATTTGCTCTATGACGATTATCACAAGGTATATTTCGGTTAAGTCTAATGCCTCCGGTATGGCCAGTTAGGTGGTGGGTTTGACTTCCCGCCCCACCAAATATGTTTACCCTTTTAACCTAACCGTGGGGGCGTTACAATGTGATGGTCAATCCAACTATTCATTGATAAAAGAGTAACCCAACAGTTGGCGTTGGTGAGAATGAGTAGCTGCCTTCCTTCTAGTGTTTCATTACTATATTAGGGACGGTTAACAAAAATTAGCCTAGTGTAGTTTTGCGCGAAATTCAAAACAAACAAACCTTTTCTCTAACTGTATATTTATAAGATCTATTAGATTGTCAGAAGATTTATCACACAAAATATATTTTTGTTTCAAATACTAGCTAATTTTACAAAATAAAGTGTAAACTTTAACTTTTGTGAAGACTCAAAAGTATACGACCTAGCAATACTTTATTGTATATATCTTAATGGACATAATGCAGCTTACAAAGAAGCACCAATTATTCATTGTTAATTAGTTACTTGTGAAAATCAGGATGGTTACTTATTTAGGTGTGTGGTAAACAGTTGTATAAATATTACACGGATAGAAATCAATTTAAATCGTTGGTTTTATTACTTTTATAAAAATGGTTCCTCATTTCTTACCAAAGTAAATGATGAAAACAAGATAATATACAGATTGATATGCAAGTTTTTATTATTGATACTACCTATAAAAACTAACAAAAGTATATATACGATAAAATACAAAATAAACACTACAGGAAGAGAAATAACAATGCAACAATTCTAAAATTCCAAAATATTTTATAAACATTTTCTTTTTTAATCATTAACGATGTATTTCTTCTTAAAAGAAGTATACGATTCGGCCCGAGAGGTTCACAAGTGAACTGATTTCTTTATTTTTGTATGTCATATCTGATGTATGATTACTTTCGTTTCTGGTAGAGCGCACGTGAAGGAACCGTTACATAATACACTTCTATGTATATTTGTATGTATACAGGTGCAAGAACATGCTGCAGAAAAAGTTTATACTTTTGTATATTGTATTAAAAGTTAAATATCCAGTTGTCGCAGTTTTATAATTTTAGTTGTACTGCAGTTTTCAAGGTTGAACGAATAAAACAATTGCTTCTCATATAAGAAGGGAGTAAACAGTACGTACAGATCGTACATAAAAATCTATACATTTTTAGTTTTGTCTTCTTAATTTACAAACTATTACTACAATATATCTGAGTACGGCTGGTATGGGTATTGACACTTTTACTAATAAAGCAGAGAACAAAACATTTCGACTTTCTTAGGCCATCTCCAGGTTAGCAACTTCAAGTTGATTTCTCATCATCACGTATTACTACAATTGTTAATTTACAAAGTATCTCAACTTTACACTGCTGAGATATATTTTTCTTTACACATCTGGCTAAGTTAACTGTAACTACATAGTATCTCTACCTTATCTCATCGCAAATACTTTGACGTGTTTTATTTGTTGAGGGTTTTATTTAAGTTAAGAATGAGCATTTTTTTCGACAAAAAGTCTTGTTTCTCTTTTCATTCCATTTTATGGTTAAATCCTGCATTCAAAGTTTTGCTTTTAAAGGGACTTAAGAAGAATGATAAGCCATTTTCCACGATTAAAATGTTCGTGCTGCACACGCAAAATTCAATAAATCATACTAAAATGTCATTGCCACATGAGTACAACAGTATCTCTCCCACAGAAACTCAGATGTTTTGAACGACTTCTGGCTACAAAAATAGTGACAAAACTGTAGACTCTACAATGCACTTTTGTTCTTCGACTAAGATAAAACTCTTACTATCGCTGGGGCCATCATCTTCTCTCCTGACTCAAACTAATAATCGTTATCCATTTCCTAACGATGTGATTGAAACACTATCACCTATGATACACTTTTTTCTTTCTTCTTTCTACGAATGTGTTGTTTCCTTTGAACTGAGTCGTCAGATCGCTAGTGAAGTAAAAAAACACACAGTGGTATGCGTGTGGACTTACAGCACAAAAATCTGAGGTTCGATTCCCCTCAATGGAAATGGCAGATTTCCAAATGCGGTTTTACTCCGAAAAAAACACCCATACTCGTACACTAAGGACAACTCACGAACATGATAAATTAACAGATAAACATTTGATTACTAATAGTCTTAGTGAGTGATTCATTGAATAGACATTGTCTTCTATAGCTAAGCTAAAGGTATATTTTTCAAACTTTCGGTATAGAAGCGTGTGTATGTGCTACACAAAACAAATGATATCTGATGGATACAAGATTTCTGTTAAAATATTACAAAACATAATGGGTTGTGTATAAATATATCTTAAAATATTAGACACCTTATAAACTTCAAACTTTTTTAAAGAGTTTTGGATAAGTGTGTATCTTAGAAACTTCAAACGATTTATTTAATTTAAAAAAATAAAAAAACGCACTTAAGGTACATATAATATTACAAAACTATTTATTTAATTTTATAAAGCTTGAATATAGTAAATACATATAAAAATATATCAATATGAGATATTACTCAAATTGATATACTGAAAACATTGTAAATTTCTACAGTGAAAAACAAACAAACAAAATACAACATCAAATTGATACAAAAGCATTATTTTTTTTCTATTTCACAATTATTTCAAAAATTATGTCCTAAGGGACTTAACGGTTTAGCTGGCGATACCCGTGGTGGATACAATACGGATACCCATTATGTAGCTTTACGTTTAGTAACTAAACCAACCCAAAAATAATATTAGCTCTCCTTTCGCTGTGTTTTATATGCTCAAACTTTTATATTCCATAATATTTCCTTTGATTACTTTTTGTCCTTCGACCGACCGTTGTTCACACTAAAACGATGTAATTAATGTCAGTCTATCAAAATATACACCTCTGAATGAGCTTTAGTACCATCCCTTAATCTGTTTCACCAGAAGTGTCTTTTGTACTGATTAGAGAGATTTTAATGAAATTTCTTTTCACAAAAAGACATCACATTTACCGTATTCATTTGCACTGAAAAAAACAAAAATATTGCCGTTAAACATTAGGTTTGGATTTTATAACAAAAAATCTTGAAGTTACGCCAATAAATTAGATTATTTCTGTCAAGAAGTTTGACAAAGAAAAAATCATCTCAAGTAAAATACGTTGTTTTTCAAGTCAATTCATCAGGACACCACTCTTGTCCGTTTCATCGCTTTCGCTTGTAAGGTATGTTGTTGTATGTAGAATTCGTTATTTAATGTTAAAACTATGTTTTTGTTTGTTTTTTGGGAGGGGTATTCATTGTGATTAGTGGCTTTTATAACTTCTAATCAGTAGAAGAAATATTCTCGAATTAGAATTTGCATGAGAATATATCACGAGGACAATAAATTTAAAATTATAACATATATATATGATTTAGTTTATATGTTGTTCAGAAAGATTATAATTAGCCTTAACCACATTCCTCAAAGTGACAAAAAAAGCTTAGACTGATCAAAATGATATCTTGAATTCTTATCCAGATATTACACACAAATTCTCAAAATTAACCACTGATTTTGTATTTTGTCATTCGACAATTTGTTGTTCTGTAAACAAATGTAACATAATTATAATAAATATTAAATAAATTGTTTCAGTTTGTTTTACTCACATAACCTAACAAAATCACAAATAACTTCTGAATACTCTCAACATAAAGTGAGTGAAATGTTTGATTTTCGTTAAGTGCGTGAGGACATCCGATTTTGTGTTTGTTTGTTCTCATTAAGTTAAACGATACAGTTAGTGAGAAGTCCTCATTAAGTAAGGAAAATGATGTGTTTAACGTTCTGTTCTCTTGAAGCACCAGTTGAAGCATATACCTTATGTCGTTTTTATTAAGCGGGTTAAGCAATGCATATAATATACTATTTTCATTAAGTATATACACTTAATGTGTTGCTTTCATTACGTTAGGGAACTATTACATTAATCATGTTTTCACCAAGAAGCAGTGAAATTCGTATATTTTGTGTCATCTGTGTTTACTCTGTATACTAAGATCTTTACCTTTATTAAATGTGTTGAGTGATATGCTAAATGCATCATATTTATCAAAGGGATTAAATTATGCAGCTACATTTTTCTTCATTATGCGTGTGTAGCAATGCACAAAGTATGATGTCTTCATTATGTAGATCAAGCTACTCACCGAATGATTTGTTTTAGTCAACTCTAATTTTTTTCTGTTCTGTATAATATTAAGTAATTTTACTTTTTCTCTAGTGAGTGAATTTACTAATTTGTTATGTAAAATACAAAGGAAACACCGGAGTAAATCAGGGTAAATCGGCTTGTCTATTATAGATGTAGTCAACTTTCGTTGGATGTTGTGGAAACAATATCTGATCTTGGAGTTTGGACTTGGTATCCACGAGACCCTAAAATTACTACACAGTCCCAGTTTAACAGTATAGCATGTCCTTTTGTTAGGCTCTACCGTTGATAATATACATTTCAATGACCGTACCACACAATATACCACTGAAGACTATTGTCACTGGTGTCTCCATTCATTTTACTGTCACACCATGTTTTATTTATTTTTCACTAGTGCAGGATTTAATCAGGTGAACCTTGATGATTGTATTGAATTTGGGCATATTTCATCTCATTTATTGATCCTGAGAGACTTTAATGAACACAATCTTTTCTAGGATAATTAAGTTATTGATTGGAAGGGTCAAATCACACAGAATATGCTTTCAGGTTACAATCATTTTATTATAATATCTACTTATTTTCATGCTTCAAGTCATTATTTTTCTTGGAATATGGACAGCAATCCCTGGAGTATTGATGAATTTCTGAGAGAGATTGCCAACAATCAACGCCATCTTACTCATGTGCCATGATGGAATATGAAGTAGGCTAAATGGTTTTCTTTCATTGCTCCTTTGGAGCTTGTTTTGTTGACTACAATCTATTCCTGTTAATGACTGCATGGAGCCAATGGTTGACTGTATTGTCAAGGCAGGTATCTTTATGATCCCTAAAAGCTCGACATGTTTTTCTTTACTGTATCCTTGTTCATGTTTAATATCTGATTGTTAATAGGCACGTAAGGCTTAGAGACAGGCTTGATCTTCTATAGATATTCCACTCTTGCAAACCACATATACTTAAATAGGCTTGTGTCCGTATTCAGCAGGTGCTGATTTACAGGGTATTGCTAAATCCCTTCAAGGGTTCTTTCTTCACTGTTCCAGCACATTTATCTCTTTTCCCACCTTCTTGCTAAAGAAGCATCAATCACTTTTTTTTCAAGCCAATCGTTTATAAGACTCTAACTGACCATTTACTCCGATGAAACTTAAACTTACTCGAAGTTCTTCTAGAAGTACTTGAGTCAGATCAGATGGCACTCGTTATAAGATCCTATGCTATCTATCTTCTGCCAGTCTTGATCTTATTTTGATCGTTTTTAACCATACTTGACAGTAAAAACACTTTTCCAAATCTATGGAATTGAAATATTGTCAGTTACTTTTCCAAGCCTGGGAAAGACCACAGAATTCCTTCTTTTTACAGACCTATTGCTGTTCTGTAAAGTTTTAGAGATAATAGTTAATCAATTCTCATATTATTCGTTTTTTCAGTCAATACCTTCTCAACCAGCCAGTATGATTTCTATAGATATCTATGCACCATAAACCATATGATCGAACTAGATATGTCAATCTTGGATTACTTCCTCAAGATGAAACATCATTTTTTATCTTTCGTAATTTTGAGGTGAAGGTTTGGACTTATGTAAGACCTCCATTTCTATAGATTGAGTGGTAGTTTATCCAATTTATTTAATCTTTAATTGTGAGTTGCTCTGGATCGTATAGAAACTAATTTTTTAATCTGTGTTGTCTCTCCATTTTGTTTTTCTTGACTTCTTGGTCACGTAAGACAATCTAGCTGATAATGTGACAAACTTGACCTGTACTGGAGACGTAATAAGATTGTCTATCCTATATTTTGATTCGGACATGTTCTTAAAGCAAGGCTTTACTGTGTTTGGTAAACGATTTGAGCTAGCCAGTAGTACAACAATCTTTTCAAATAAAAAACTACTATTTCAAATTGGTCGTCTACTATGCAAAACTACAGAAGGGCTATCTGCGTTAGCCGTCCCTAATTTAGCAGTGTGAGACTAGAGGGAAGGCGGCTAGTCATCACCACCCACCAACTCTAAGGATTGATCATAACATTATAACGCCCACATGGCTGAAAGGGCTAGTGTTTTTGGTGTGACGAAGACTTAAACCTGCTATCCTCAGCTTACGAGTTGAGCGCCCTAACCATTATCCATGCCAATCATTTTGAAAATAAACTAATCTGTCAATATGTTAATAGTGTGACACCCGGTTCACAGTTTCCCATGTTTTAGTGTGGTGGTCTTCCACTTATATTGGACAGTGGTGACAGTAACAACAATACACTATCCAGAATAATCAAGTTTTTACCTTTTCTTGGATCATTGGCCTTTTTAACATTGACCATTTGTTTTTTACCGAAATAATCTAAAAATCAGGTAGTTTCATCTTTTTTTTATTCTATACTACTTTTTGCTGTTATTACTATTATTAATTTGAATAGGTGATTTTAAAAGGGTATTAACAAATACTTACCACAGTTTGGCGAAGATAGCTCATGTGACTTTGTGCCAATTAACTCCAGCCAGCTGACAAGTAGTGTAATATCTATCTATCTTGACTTTAACAAGTAATATTTCAAAATAAACCATATATTATTATCGATCACAAAAAGTAAGCAATTTCAAAGATTGGTCTTATTACTTATTTTTTTATTTATACTCAAATATTTATGGTTACTACCATTACGTTGTAAATATATATATGTGATTATTTAGAATGAAACTTCTATTTCTAATATACCAAAATCATTAGGCTACATACCTACATTTGATAAGTATTTTGTGTATTATTTATTGTGATAATAAACTTCTAAATGTGGAATGTTATATCATTACGAGTCAATTTGAGGAAGGAATCTGTTTTGCTTGGTTTGTACTGAATTTCGCACAAAGCTACACGAGGGCTGTCTGTGGTAGCCGTCCATAATTTAGCAGTGTAAGACTAGCGGAAAGATAACTAGTCATCACCACACACCACCAACCCTTAGGCTACTCTTTTACCAACGAATAGTGGGATTGACTGTCACATTATAACGTCCCACAGCTGAAAGGGCGAGCATGTTTGGTGTGACGGGGATACGAACCCGCCACCCTCGGATTAGGAGTCGAGTTCCTCAATCACCTTAAACATTGAAGTATCTGTGTGACCGTTTCCCAGAAGTCAGTGCGACTTGTCATGCTGATGAATATCATGTACTGTATAAGAACCATCCATTAAGTATTAAGTATGACAAATGACAAAAACAATGTTGAAGAGCATATATGAACCTAAAGTTTGATGATGTTAGAAATTAGCTACTCATAAAAGCCTCAAGACTTATTTAAGATGATTCATGAAGCAGTTTAGGGCGTGGTCAGTGGTCAAATTAACATAGCTCATAAATCAAGGTTTGGTGTAGAAATATTCTAAGCATGGTATTATAAGCTCCACGTATGTGAGTATATATAATAAAGATTAATATTTCGAGATGCAATTTTTCGAACTTCTGCTACTCATCAATAAATTATCTCAAGAAAAATAAAAGTATGAATTGTTCGCAAGTTACTTAAACCTTACTGAATATATATATATATAAGCGAAAAATGAATAACATTGAAGAAAATGGACTTAATCAGGTGTTTTTGAAACGAATCTATTCATTGCAAGGCAAGACATGCGTTGTTTGTTTGTTTAGGTAAATCTATAACTGAATCAAATATTCAGCTGTCACGTAAATTGAAATATCTCTTTTTTGACACATTTAAACGTCAGCCATCACGTACATGGAGTCAAAGTGGGTTTTGTAGCGATTTTCATGCATAACTTAGAAATAATGGTATTAAAATAACGGTCAGACATTATTGAGTTATCGCAAGTATACAAACTTTATGTTTATCATTTGAAACTACGTTCTAAATAACTTAGCAAACTACGCATTCTCCATCAAAATATCGGTCTGCTTTAGAACACTTAGGACAGAACAAAACCTTACATTGTTTTAGAGTTATTATGACGAAAGAGAGCAAATACATGTGATCTGTTTCGTTTCATACGTCTTGATACAAAGAATCGTGACTAATACTATGTAAAATTGAGCTAAATCCAAGTAATAAGAAGTAATAGAATTTATAGGCTATATTCATTATTAGACGCACAGAGAAAACATTGCGTATATATTACAAAAATAAAACAGTTCTGACAGTTAAGGCAGACAAAAAGTGTTGAAATATTATTTCTACACATCTGAGAAAAGTAAATTGAAACGTGAAACTTTATTGTTATTTTCGAACGACTTAAATCTTAAGACCAGAGATAAAATTGAAACGTCAAGGGAAGTAGTTGCTTGAAATCTATGGTCGTGAACTTATTTTGTTTTGCTTACTTTAAGATGGGAGGAGTTAAACAACATTGTTCATTGTATATTGTGTTATTAATTACCTATCAAACAAAAATGGTTAATTATTTCAACAATAATGACTTAGCAAACTAATCAACAGTAACAATAGTTTGTTAAAAGTACATATTTATAAGTAGATTAAAATAGTAGCTCCACAAATACTCTTCCTTCCCTTTAGAGTATGCTTAAAAATTTCTTCTTCTTCCGTGCTGATATATTACCAAATGTTGTAAATTTATCAATGACAACAGAAAGGTTGGGAACACTCATAACTGATATTCATATGTTTAATGCGAAAGACAAACAAACAAAACGATGTGATTAATATTAATTTTTTTTCCAAATATTAAAAGTTTAAATTTATATTTACTAAAGAGGATATATCGTGTTCAACCGAAAATGTATCTATCGAAAGAAGTATAGTTTGTTTAAATTTCGCGCAAAGATACACGAGGACTATCTGCACTAGCCGTTCCTAATTTATCGGTGTAAGAAAGACTAGAGGGAAGGAAGATAGTCATCACAACCCACCTTCGGCTACTCTTTTACCAATGAATAGTGGGATTGACTGTCACATTATAGCGCCCCGATGGCTAAAAGAGCAAGCATGTTGGTGTAACGGGGATTGGAACTCACGACCCTCAGATTACGAGTCCACCGTCCTAACCATTCCTGGCGGTGGAAGTAATCACTAACTTATTCTAATTTCATTTAAAAGTCGTAAATTCCTTGTTTATTTTCTACAATTTAAGGTGCTCGTCTTTTGTCTGGGTTATAGAGTTAAAAATATTTAACACCAACATCTTAATGTCTTTCCACACTGTTTCACGTTATTAATTAATTACCGGCCATTAGCAACAGAAATACTTCGTCTTACGGGATGAAGCTGTGAGGTCTCGAGTCAAAGAAACGATTTCTCGCATCAATGCTGTGGTGGCTGTTGTCATATCAGCTTCACCTGTGTTTATTTATTAGTACAATAGTGGCGGCTATTTTTTAATTGCACACTTCCATAGAGAATCTTTGCGCACTCACTAAGATATATACGACGTTCGTGTGTCTTCCCCATTCTGTGTATGTGTTGCATTGCATAATATTTAATGCGCGTGTGTTTCCTTATAACAAATACACATCCAGTTATCCATTGTATCCAGTGAAGGGAATTTAACCCTTGATTTTGCTGTTGTAAATCTGGATGCTTACCCCTGCCCCATCAGAGAATGAAAAATTTAATAAAATTTGTTGGTTGGTTGGTTGTTTGGTGTAAGAACGTCGCATTGTATGTAATTGCAGTTAACGTTAAATTACGTCAAATATAATAAATACTCAATACTTTTATCTTCACTATCCAGTAAAACAGTTAATTATTTGTTTTTATAAATGTATGTGAAACTTATAAAGTATCCAATTCCATACGTTACTGTGTAAACTTAATGGTATATATTTTATTCAATAGCAGTATAAAGGCTAAGCGAAATAAAATTATGATCTCATTTTTATAATATACTTGGTCGTATAACTATCCAGCTTCATGAAATTAATCTTTTGGTCACGAAATATATATATAGGTAATTAAATCTTGCCAAGATCCAGTTTGTAAATAAAATATGAATCGCAAAACTATAACTGAGGCTTCAAAAATCATAAAAAAGAATTGTTTTGAACTATAATGATAAATTATGTAAAAGAAAATATTATATAGAGACAAAATATCACTTTAACATTGATTTTATATGTCAGTAAAATTAATATTTTTACTCGTTTTATAAGTATACCCAAAACTAATGTTTATAAGTTAGTTAGCTATCACCATTAAATTCCATCTTGGAACATAGGGCCGCAATCGCATGCGGATTCTTCAACAAGTATTTAAATGAGTAGGTTGTTAGCCCACTGCACCGAGCCGTCCCTAATTTTGTAGTGTAAGACTAGAGGGAAGGCAGCTAGTCATCACCACCCACCGCCAACTCTTGGGCTACTCTTTTACCAACGAACAGTGGGATTGACTGTACATTATAACGCCCCCACAGCTGGAAGGGCGAGAATGTTTAGCGCGACGCGGGCGCGAACCCTCGGATTATGGGTCGCACGCCTTACGCGCTTGGCCATGCCAGGTTACAATGTTTATTATTGATATAATAATTAATGATGAATTCTGTAAAAACTATTGTATAGAAACAAAATAGCAGGTAAACATTGTTTTTACATGTCAGTGAAAAAGAATATTCTATTTTTACACGTTTTATAAGTATAACGAAATCTAAAAATCATAATTCATATAATAATTGAATTTACATTTCTTTAATTAGGATTATTAAAAATCAGCCATTTGAAAAAGAAGTGGTATCATTGAATTTTTTAAGCTTTAATCTCAGCGTCAAACTGGAAATTATTAGACTCTCCCAAATGAGTGTACTTTGTGACAGTCAAGCTACAGACTAAGACTTATGAGAAGAAGTCTAAAGCCAAGATTAAAATTCAGCGACACCATTTCTGTTTAACCCCAGAATTACCAACGAGATTACGTGGAACCTATCAGTTTTTTAAACCATTTTTTAAAAAATCTCACAATACTAATGGAACCGTGATTTTCTTGATAAGAAAGCTTTTAATAACACAGGTGTGACACACAGACACAAATTGTTGTTGATCCCAGTAACTACTGAGGGCGCTCCCTGTGTATTTTTCATGGAAATGGTGTTATTTTCTTAGTGCGAATCTACAGAATAGACTGTTTAAATTCTCCATCGCTGAGAATGGAACTATAGATTTTAGCAGCGTGATGCCATAAACTTACCACCTCTTCACCGGGAAACATAAGGAAAAATGAGTGATATTACTTTTTTGTATTGTTTTTTCTCAGTTTTTTTCAATACAAGTTGTAACAAGGAGTAATACAGAAAATTACTCAATACGACTCAGTGTTTAAGATCTGCCGGTATAAAAACTAAACAGTAATATGAGATCTTAGCCTAGATCTTTTGCTCCTATAATACCATATGAAATATATATTGGTATAGAATCGGAACATTAAAACGTTATGAACTATGATAGATAAACGTTAGGCTCTTTTCTTATCTAGTCACCAAATGTATGAAGACCGTGTGACACAAGCAAAAACAAATACATACAATGTATTCAATTAAAACGAGTCATAAAACAAGACTTACATTTTGCAACCCACAAAATCTGCTTTAAACACTTGATAGAATATGTACTATATGCGTATTAGTGGTGACTTTTGACTGTTTGTTTTTGAATTTCAAGCAAAGCTACACGAGAGCTATCTGCGCTAGCTGTCCCTAATTTAGCAGTGTATGACTAGAGGGAAAGCAGCTACTCGTCGCCACCCACCGCCAACTCTTGAACTACTCTTCTTACAAGCGACTAGGTAATAAACTGTCACATTGTATCACCCTCAAAGCTGTAAGAGCGGAGATATTTGGTGTGACGGGGATTCGAACCTGCGAGTCACAGATTGCGAGTCGAGCGCCCTAATCAACTGGCCATGCCGGGCCTGTAACTTTTGAAATGTAATGGTGCCCATAGTGAAAAACGTTTTGGTTTTATACTGAAAACTGCTCAGATGTCGTTCTTCACAAGATTACTCGAAACCATAACTTTTTTTATACATTATTGGTTGGTTGACTGTAGTAAGAGCAAAGCTTCATAAGGAGCTGTCTGTGCTCTGTCCATTACAGATATCGAGACCCGATAATAGACTTATTACCAAGCCACCGAAATGGTGATATATTATGTCCAAAGGCTGTATTAATTTATGCAAGGTCCTCCGCTGGGATAGCTGTAAGTCTTCAAATTTACAACACTAAAATCGAGGGCGAGATTCTTCTGAGGGAACACAGCATAAAGCCATATATGGCTTTGCTATAAGAGTAACACACACGCAAACACACATTTATACAAAAGTAAATATGCTTCCAACATACAAATATAGGGGATAAAATACAATACTGAAACTTAGGGGTTTCTAGCATATGTCCCAGATATGCCAGAAATCCTCAAGTTACAGACATACGTGTAGAATAAGTTGCCGTTCAAAGTAAATATATCGTATTCCAAATAAAGACTTTCAACTGGATTCAGTAGTCTTTAGAAGTACGTGCAATTCGAACTTTACATTAGTATTGTAAGATTATCATCCTTAAATAATGTACAGCTAACATTTGTTATTTTGTCAATCGATTAAAAGAAGTATTAATCCATTTATTTAATCATTGCTCATACTATAATTTTACATTTTTAATTGGATAGATTTTGTCAATTGATATTCCATTTTTTATCATCAGATTTGTAAGAAACAACAAACGTCTGCGTTGTAGTTGCTAAGCCTATTTCGTTGTATTGTGTAGCCATTGATCAATCATAGCGTCAACTTTCTCTTTATATACTGAAACCCAAAATGTGAGAACATTTCTACTCATAGAGTTTATTGTATCTGAATGTTGGCTTAGTTCATGTAGAGGATCTACAATATCAGCATCGTATATATGAGAAGGGAAAATACGCGTGACCGTTCGCCTACGTGTTTCTTGTTTTATTCGTTGTTAAACGGGAAGCTACGCAATGGGGTACCCACGCTCTGTCCATGGTGTGTATCAAAACATAATTTTAGCGTTATAAGGCCTCAGACTTACCACTGAACCACCAGGGGCTAGTAAATTTCTATATTTCGAGAACAGCAATTTTAAATACAATGATTCCTGCTAAAAATCCGTTTTATTTATTTTTTAATCTCCGTCGCGCATATATACAATGAATTTAATTTAATATACATGTCTTATGGTGCATATAGAAGATCAACTACTTTTCCGTTTAGGACACAGGTAAGTTCATACATTCACAACACGAAAATCAGCGATCCAGTTCTTCGTGGTTCACAGCCAATAACTAATGTGACCTTTTTTCTAAAACAACAGCTTACGTCAGTTCTAGCCTTTTATGTCTTACGATTCTTACTGATGATTGGGTACAGCTTTTATATAGAATAATTAAACCTTTTATTCTCTTACGTCTTACAGGTTCTACAGAAGAGAGACTGTAACTTTTAGTTTAAGCAGCTAAGCTTCTTAGATCATTCTTAGTATTTTATGTTGCAGTCTCCATAGAAGAGAGACTGTATCATTTAGTTTTAATAAGTAGTCTTTATAGTGCTGATAATAATATTAACTATTGATTCAGAATTTTCATTGAATTTCTACCTTCAAGTTTTAAATTTAATGTCTTTATTCTCGTATAGGATATCACAACTCGTACTTCAAGTTAGCTATGAAACTATTTAAACACTAATTCAAAAATTAATAATCCAAACATGTATACTTATATACCTTTACGTGAATAACAAATTTAACGTTTATTTGTAGTGAAAGTAATTCCCACAGTTTAATAAATAATTCACTGCTACATTTTATGAATATCGGTTTATACCTACATATATTTTGCATTAAAAATAGCTGAAACTAGAAGAAAGACTAACAAGGTGCGAGGCCCGGCATGGCCAAGCGTGTTAAGGCGTGCAACTTGTAATATGAGGGTCGCGGGTTCGGATCCCCGTCGCGCCAAACATGCTCGCCCTTTCAGCCGTGGGGGCGTTATAATATGACGGTCAATCCCACTATTCGTTGATAAAAGAGTAGCCCAAGAGTCGGCGGTGGATGGTGATGACTAGCTGCCTTCCCTCTAGTCTTACACTGCTAAATTAGGGACGGCTAGCACAGATAACCCTCGAGTAGCTTTGTGCGAAATTCCAAAACAAGTAAACAAGGTGCAATAAATTACGTTTTTTTGCACATAACCGTTTCGCTCCCTATTGGCATAGCAGTAAGTGTGAAGGTTCATACCGCTAAAAACCGGATTTTGATATCCACGATGAGCATAGCACAGATAACCCATTTTGTATCTTTGTCGTTAAATACAAATCAACAAAAACCAGCAACAACACAAACGTTTATACATATATGTGGATATTGCAACCAGTAATCACAAGTATATAAAGTCAGCACAGTGCTTATAACACTGTAAATGTTAATCCATTACTTTTGCTTTTACAGGAGTAGACAATTTCTAAAAGCATTAAAACGTTCTCCAAGCAATGGACCATACAATTAAACAATTAGTGTTAGTGGCAAAAATTACATAATCAAGCCTGTCATCTCTTAATATAAAACTATGTGTATAGTTTCGGTATGTGCTGCAAATTTTTGACAGTGTACTATTTCCTATATCAGAAAACTCTCCACGAGAGGCTGGAAGTAAGCTGAAATTCAGGGCTCAATACCCACACACAAAACACAGATAGCCCATTACTTAACTTTTCGCTATAAAAACTGTAAAAAAACAGCTTTACGCCCAAATGTTTTACCAACAAAGTTGTAAAACTGACGACTGTAGTCCTTTGTCCAAGATAAATAAAACTTATCTGACACAAAACTGAAAAGTGAACTTTAATAGATCTGCAAAAATACATCTGTTTGCAGTTCTAAAAATTATCATCTTTTCAATTATTTGAACGTTTTACTGGTTTTCTTATGACATTCTTAAACTGTGTCAGTACATTTTTGCACGTGCTATGCGCAATAGTTTGTTTGTTTTTGAATTTCCCACAAAGCTACTCGAGGGATATCTGTGCTAGCCGTCCCTAATTTAGCAGTGTAAGACGAGCTAAAGGCTAGAGGGAAGGCAGCTAGTCATCACCACTCACCCCAACTCTTGGGATACTCTTTTACCAACGAATAGTGGGATTGACCGTCACATTATAACGCCCCCACGGCTGAAAGGGCGAGCATGTTTGGCGCGACTGGGATGAGAACCCGCGACCCTCAGATTACGAGTCGTTGGGTAATTTGCCGAATTAAGAATTTTTTCCATAGTAGTTATTCTTGCCACATAATTGCTCGAAAATATTAAAAGTTTTATAGGAACACGAAGTGTAAGCGATGGCTAAAATTCAGAAATAGGACAAGCACTAAAGAAATTTTGATCACTTTCAATTTGAGAGCACTTATCTTTTATGAGTTATTACTAGCGAAAATATATCCCACTTCTTGATTTGTTTCCCATGTAGTTTAAGAATAATTTAACTGAATAAAATTGCTGATTTAATTTTTATAGTAGTATATGTGCAGTTAGTTTACCTTTTTTACCTTCACTTCAGTGAAACAGTTGTTGACTTTTATAATAATTCCTTGACACATCACAACGATTAATGTTTAGCAGTGTTGCTGCTAGAAGTGTAAGCGTCAGTCTATGAGTGGAATCTTATGTTGATTCAACTCGAAGATTTGTGTATGTGTATATCCAACTAATTCCATCCTCACAGTTACAGAGTCAATAGGACCAAATTTGACAGGCGGACACAGGGTGACCCATGGTGTATCGACATGGCATATCCCACTACCAAGGGGACTGTCACCCTGTAAATCACCCATGCATGATTGGTGTCTAAAATTTCGTTTTCAAAGTCAGAGGAAGCGAATCTAGCAAGATAAGTTGTGTAACTGAATCTTTCGGTGTTCCAATAGCGCTCAGGTACTACGGGCGGTTGTTTTAAAGAGATATTTGTTTCGGATATGAAACCAATTTTGTTCAGCTATATAAACAATTTAGAATAATGGAAGAGCTTAATTGGTACATTGGAGCCTTTGAACTACGCAACGGAAAGCTGTTTTTAATCTAACAAAAAAATAACAATAATTTAGAAAGTGCTGCCACCTCATGGCCTTTATTTCAAAGAAGAAATATTTATTTTGGGATATTAATATTTACAAAATTAATGTCATGCGTGTCTCAAATAATACTAAATACAGTTGTACTACAAAACTTATAAAAAATATCGTAAGCATACACTTATATATAGTGTTGCGAGAGAGTATCACAAGTACAAATTAGTAAACAATTTTATATGACGTTCAACAAAAGTAGAAATATTACTATATGAAGTACGAGCAAAGCTTATATAAATTAATATATATTAGAAATTTAAGACCTTAAATATGTCTAATGTAGTTTGAAATATTTTCCCTTCATAGATTCGTTTGACAGAAATGAATGTGAAACTAATGAATTATCGAAAGTTATGAATATGAAATTAATTTAATTTAAATAAGCACATCTAACTTTATATTCCTACATATGAACACTTATAAAGGCAAGTTAGATTAGTAGCATATCGTTAGTAAGTATCGCAGTTCTTTTTAAGATTTATTTAAGTTTTACTAAAGAAATTCTACATCAATTCTCAGTTATAAAGAATATGGCATGACCAAGTGGTTCGAACGCAGAACAAGAGACACGGGCTTACATTCCTATCATACCAAACATGCTCGCCCTTTCAGTCGTGAGGACGTTATAATGTCACGATCAATCCCATTATTCGTTGGTAAAAAGCAGTCTAAGAGTTGGCAGCAACTGGTAACGACCAGCTGTCTTCCCTCTAGTCTTACACTGCTAATTTAGGGACGGTTAGCGAAGGTAGATAGCTCTTGTTATCTTTGCGTGATATTCAAAACAAACGCAACATATTCTGATTTTCGTCCACTTCTCACAACTATCAGACATCCTTAGCTATCTTGACTTATCCTCAATATTTTCAAGTAATTAATTATTAGGAAGTAATCTTTCTTTATAAAATGGTAATTACTAAAGAAGTTTTATAGTAGAATAAACCACTTGTGTAGCTCTTGCTTTCATGCAAATACCACATTATAAAGTGAAAATCTGGACCAACTGAATACATAAAACATGAATCGGTTTATACTATATATACTACACTCTTTTTAAGTGTCACCCGCTAGTACAGCGGTATGTCTACGGATTTACAAGGCCTAAAATCAGGCTTTCGCTTCCCCTTGGTGGGCTCAGCAGATAGCCGGACGTGGCTTTGCTATAAGAAAACACACACACACACTCTTTAAGTATTCTTGTAAATTACTATTTCTACAAATATATCAAACTTGTTTGTAAGAACTGCCCTTCAGAAAAATGAATTTTAGAAGCCACTCTCTTTAAGTTGTAGCTATGGTTTAAATTACTCTTCTACCAGGAATATTTGCAGGAATTCGAACAAGAGTTCGTTTTTACATTTGTAGGGATGTCAGTGAGCCAGAAATGAGTTCACTATGATAACAATGCCGAAAAAAGTTATTTACTTCTGCTGTTATTCACCAACATGAAATAATACTATAAAACCCGTTGCCACAAAATATGAAAACACATATGAGGAAGTTGCTGTTTCAGTTATTGAATAGTGTTACTACAGTATCAGTTTAGTTTAACTTAGTTTGATGGTCTCAACTCTTGTCAGTCTTCGTCTTTTGTAATAATAAGCACAAAAATTTATATTTACATTAATTTTAAAATTATCAACTTTACCTTTCTCATTTCCCTAATTCTCAGGCCACCTTGAATTAGAACATTGTAGAGATTTAAAAATGTATATAAATTTAATTGACCTCCAAACAAAGTCTCATAATCACCAAATCTATTTCAGGCCGTAATAAGACTTTTTATGGACAGTCTAAAAGTATTTTCTTGATACGAAATACAATGTAAATAAAAATTAGGAAATTTTGTAACATATGTCATGGGAATAAGATATTTATACGAAACATACTTCATCCAGCCCAAATAAAAATTAGTAATAAATAAACAACATATCGGAGAAACACATGCGTCACATCCAAATAAAAATCTGCTCTAATACTATAAAAAACTTGACAGTAAGTAAATAGACACATTTTCTTATAAAAAAAATGTCGTTTTGTAAAATAAACAGACATGAAGCAAATTGAACACGTGTGCCATTTGTGTTTAATGGATGTACTCTCTGTTATATTTAAAGCAGGAACACATTTACACATCGTATCTACAGGATCCAAAATCTCGAACTGTGGAACTGATTCTTCATCTCTGTGCAAACTTGAAGCGAGAAAGTATTCGTTTCTCATAATGATTTCGTAAGGAGCGTTCAAGAATAGCTCTTACATCTTCGATTTGGTTGATGGCCTAACCTTCAAGTCACTGTTTTAAGACTCGGACTGCATGAGAAAGATCCTAATCTTGCATGAAACGTCGACTTATTTTGTAAACTGGTCGCCAGTCTCAGTCGTTACAAAACTTTTTTATAAAACTGTATGTATCAAGTTACCTTCACATATCACCAGCTGTCATAATCGAGTTGCCCAAATGACGCACTATTTAGCATAAATAATGCACTATTTTGTTGTGATAGAAGACGGTTTAATGAAAGTTATCACAAGAACAGTTATCAAACCTTTATGATTCCACTTTCCGAGAACTATGCGAAATTCAATTAGTGGGAAAAACAGTGCCCCCACACGTAGGGGTATGTGATAGCATCTGTGGTGTTCACTGCCGTTAAAGTACGATATTGTTGATGTAAAGGTGGCTTCCATCTTGCTACTCTGTTATTGCAACCTATGCTACAAAGATAACTTCTAAGGTCCTTGGATCCTACTAAATCCTGTACTACCACAGTAACGAAAATTCACGTGGTTCATTTTCATTCTGCTCACTATAACAAGTTTTATAATTAAAAAACTTGCATGACAAAACTATATCAGATGAAAATGAATTTCTGTTAAAATTCTCTCCTATATTCAAGGACACAAGGTAAGTTGCACGAAATATTTCGTATTGACAGATATTTTATCTTGTGTTTAAATCTTATTGTGTCATCTAAAATAACTTACCATTTCAAATCAGTTGAGGACAAAATTACAAAATCCTATAGCCATTCATGTATAAAACATTTTTAGGTATGCTTGAGATAAATCATTTACAGATAAAATACACTTTCAGATATTCACTGAGATTAACTATTTACAGATAAACCGCTTTTAGGTATTTGACGATATTAACCAATCACATATAAAACACACTTCTTGGAATTTATAAAGATTACCCATTTACATATAAAAGACACTTTTTGGTACTAATTTGAGATTAACCATTCACAGATAAAACATATTAACGACTATTTTTTCTCCCTATTGTAAGTACCGGAATATTTTATGTGATTCGGTAAAAGTCAGATTAATTTCTTAAAATATCGTTATGATGCAATAAATCGAACCAAAATACATGTCTGTCCATTTCTTACATCTATTTTTGTTATTATTTAATTATATTTCACAACGAAATATGAAAAGCTCATATATGCAGCACCCAACTGCAATACCTAAATGTAAAAACCAAAATTCCTTTCTATTATGAAACCTAAATATCCATGTAAAATAAGGATGTTAATGTATTACTTTCCATGGAAATGGTGACAGCAGCTTTTCATTTAGGAAATTTTTGCGCATCAGTTTCACGCAATTATGAATAAGTCATCAATGAGTTTTGCATGTGTTTCGAAAAATAAAGTTGCTTACAGAAGTAACCATCGTGGCGCGAGCCTACTGGACTAACTAACCATCTCGTGAAAGCGAGGTAAGCTCAATCAATAAGAACTCGAAACTCTAGTTCGGGTATTTTGTGAGCATAGGTTACGCATCTCAAATCAATTGTGTTGCGAAATGCTTTATGAAGACCAAACGTAACTGTGAAATGAGTAAGTTATGTCTTCTCTTCATTTCTCGTCGTTGATCTTCCTACCTTTATCAGTTGTTAACTCATTGGTAAGTCTCAGAAAGTAATAACACTCTATTTTATTATGTATAGCTAGGTTCCATAAATAATTTATTTTCCAAATACTTTGAATTAACAGCTTATGAGTCTTAGTGATATAAAATATTAAATTTCGTAGTTGTTTATGATGTGCTGATACGTTTTATTTCGAATTTCGCCCATAGTTACTCGAGGGCTATCTGCGCTAGCCGTCCCTAATTTAGTAGTGTAAGATTAGAGGGATAAGCAGTTAGCCATCACCATCCACTACCAACTTTTGGGCTACTCTTTTACCAACGAATAGTGGTATTGACCGTCACATTATAACGCCCTCACGGCTGAAAGGACGAGCATATTTGGTGAAATGAGGATTCGAAACCGGGACCCTCTGATTACGAGTTGAGTGTCTTAACCACCTGGCCATGCCGGGCCATGCTGATATAACCACCTGACCATGTCGGGCCATGCTGATACGTCTTTTTAATCATTTTCCTTAAGATTGTGTGCTCGAACATTGAATGTACAGAGACAGTTCTGTGAATCAAATACGTATATAGAAAGTACAGAGACAGTTCTTTTAATCAAATACGTATATTTTCAAGTATTCACAAGATCAAAAATCGTTTGAAGTTGTTATTATTAAATTGTGAAACATTTAAACAAAATTACCAGTTACTCACAGACAGTTTCAATCATATTTATATTTGGTTCGCCAAAAAAATGTTTTGATGTGATTTCTCAAGAAATATACGCATTCTTGCTTAGTTCCTTGCATAAATAAATAAATTTAAGTTTGCTTCATCAAATATAAAATTAGCAACGTGAAATTCTAGACTGCATATATAGATTTCAAACGTAAACAAAATGTATGTATTAAATACAAAATCTCTTTATGAGCATAACAAATACACTTATAACAAACTGGGTCATAGATTATGTTTGCAGTCAGTTCGTCCACGTTCTCAGAAGACTGCTGTTTATTTTACCCCAAAATAACAAAATATGTTCATTTGTATAATATTTAGATATTTAATTATTAACATAATATTCTATCAATTTATATAGACCCTGATCAAACGCCCATCAAAATTGACTTTTTATGTATTCATTTTCACGATTAACTATCCCAAAGTATTCAATACCCTGTGAAAAAATCACCCGGCTGATCAACGATACGTTGATTAATTTATAACACTAAAATCCAGGGTTCGATTTCATAATTGTGTGTGTGTGTTTATTTCTTATAGCAAAGCCACATCGGGCTATCTACTGAATCCACCCAGAGGAATCTAACTCCCAATTTTAGCGTTGTAAACCGTAGACTTTCGCTGTATCAGCGAGGTACTCGTAATTTTGTTTAGTAATGTAGTGTGGAAAAACACATACATAACAAATTCTAGTCATGTTTTAAGCCATTAGTCCTGTAATACTCATGACCTTTGTATATGAACCAAACAAATGAAAATAAAAACTTTGCGAAAACGACATTAGTAAAACGTAAAGAAAAACTCTAGCAGTAGTATTTAAATCGAGATTGTGCCATTATGCAGTTGTTGTCCATATTTCGCAACCTTCATGTAGTTGCACATTATGACACTTATTTTGTTAGTAATAAAATGATTGAATCATTTTCCATTTAATGGCAATTATTTAATTAATATTTTTTATATATCTATAAGTAAAACTTTTATATTATCTCTTATGTGTGAAAGATCTTTATAATAATTCATATTTTCCACCTTCTATAAACGAGAAACAGATAAATCACTTTCTCATCTTTAGTATAAATGTTTCTAGTCTTTTTCTAAATCAAAATTAGTGCTCATTGTTAAACTAACAAAGAGATTTTATATAACAGATAGAAAGAGCGTTATGGTATACTTACTTTTACGCTGTAGTAATGAAAATTTAACCAGGATAAAGAGTGTTGTGTTTGTTTTTCTTATAGTAAAGCCACCTCCGGCTATCTGCTGAGTCCATTGAGGGGAATCAAGCCCCTGATTTTAGCGTTGTAAATCTGTAGACTTACCGCTGCACTAGCGGGTGGCCCAGGATAAAGAACGAATACACTTTGAAACATTTGTGTCAGTATATGAACGTAATTCTACATAATAATTACGGTTTGAATCTCAAAAGCTGTTAAAATTAAATCAAAGGAATAAAAAGTCATAAATGTTTTCTAAAAAATACCTTAACTGCAGATGTTGTGTTTTGTTGTTGTTGTTGGTATTTCAATTCTGCCTTTATTCTCCTATAAATCACATTATATGTATGTATATATAAACATTTGGCCAAAACCTTAAGGCCAATAAAAAAAAGAAAAAAATATGCATTTTGCGTTGTCAGACTCAACCACTTATTTAAGTAGAGCTTTGAAAAACGAAAATAAGAAAAGGGAAAATAAAAAAACTTTTAGCATTTAAAGGGAAAATGTGAACACTATGAAATTAGCCTAGATACTAGCTGGTCAAAAGTTTAAGACCATACCAAAAAGAAGTACTAAACAGGGTAGGAGATGCCAAACAAGAGGTATCAGTAGTGAATTGCATGACCGTCATTGCGAATAACTGCAAACATTCGCCTTGCATGGTCAATATAAACGTTTGCAGAAGGCTGGCTGGAATGTTATTTCATGTAGTGTAGATGGCTTCATGATGATCATGCACTGTTTGGAAATGACGTTCATTTCTATAGACTTCCCTTGCCATCTACCCCTAAACATTTTCAATGGGGTTCAGGTTGGGCAAAAACGTTGGATGGTCCAAAAGAAACACGTTATTCGCTATGAAAAAGTCCTTTGTCCTGCGGGCATTGTGAATTGCAGTGTTGTCCTTTTGTCCAGTCATTTCCACACAAGCGAAAGCCTTCAGTCAATAAGGATGCTCTCTCCAACATGCTAGTGTAGCCAGCTGCTGTTTGACGCTCCTGTATAACCTGAAACTCCATTGTTCCATGGAAGGAGAAAGCACCCCAGATCATGATGGAACCCACTCCACTGTGTCGTGTAGAAAATGTCTCCGGTGGGATATCCTTATCGTGCCAGTAACGTTGGAAGCCATCTGGACCATCCAGGTTAAATTTTTTTCTCATCAGAGAACAAAGTCTTCGTCCAGTTTTCTACGCCCCATGTTTGGTGTTTCTCAGCAGAGTTTAACCAAGTTGTTTCATGGTGTGGAATGAGGTGTGGTCTTTGAAGACGTTTACGGTTTTTTAAAGCCTTTCTCTCGTAGATACCGTCTTATTTTCTTGAGCTGCATTCTGCGTCCGTAAAGGCCTTAATCTGGTTCAACGATCGGCTTGTGTCTTACCGGACAACCCATTGAATCTTCTTGCTCAACGCCGGCGAAATTTTTTTTGGGCTGACCACTTGATATTCTTGTTCCGTATCCCTCAGGGTCTTTTAAGAAATATGCAACAGCAGTTTTACTCCGCCCAATTTCACCAGCAATGGCACATTGAGAGAGACCTTGCTTTTGCAGCTCGGCAATTCTGCCACGTTCAACCTCTGTCAACTTTTTAGCCTTTGCCATGTTTTTACCCGATATAACACAGGAGATGTTAGTGGGAGATGTTGACAACGTTAATGCTTGAATACAAGTGACTAAATTTCGTTACGTGTTTACCGATTAACACTTCGTTTCAGTATGGTCTTAAACTTTTGATCAGCTAGTAATTTGGCTAATTTCATAGTGTTCACATTTTCCCTATTGAGTGCTAAAAACGTTCTTTATTTTTATTTTCCTTTTTCTTATTTTCATCTTTCGAAGCTCTACTCAAATAAGTGGTTGAGTGTAACAACGCAAAATGCATATTTTTTCTTTATCTTCATTGGCCTTAAGATTTGGGCCAGCAGTGTATATACTAGCCCATTACCCGTGGCAACATTGCTTACTTGTGGTACTAGCAATTGGTAGGAATAACAGTGCATGGTGGCTATGAGCAATTTGAAGTATAGTATAATAATCCCTATTGAAGTTTTCTTTCTTGTCCAAAGACAAAAACATACCAAATTCTCCGTAAACGTGTGACCTCTTCACCCTTGTTTTGTTCCACTATGCGCAGCAAATTCAGCTGCCTAATTTTTTCTGTACATTCGAATGAAGAAAAATAAAGTCCTCTCTGACAGGAAAACGAATGTGAAACAGGAAAATCTTGACCCCTATTGCAAGATAAAAATTTTGCGAAGTTGGGAGTTGCAACTCGCGTAATAAAAACGTTTTTTCCAGTATCATGCATATAAGCCAGAATTTTATTAGTGTATGATGTATAATATTACCTGAGAAGTTACGTCTTAAATGTAGAAAGTCCGCAAAGCATTAGCAACCAATACAATGTTGTTTTTCAAATTCTTCAGTTTGTCCAATAGGACTAAAATTTATTATCAAAATATGGTTTATATCAGTTAATTTATTCCACATTTTACTTAATTTTCCATTGCGGATTTAAAATTAGAGGTTTGTCAAAATAGTATTTTAATTATTACACAACATAAATACTGTTTGATGAAATATTTTGGAAAAAAACTGATCAATTCTAATATTAAACGACAAACCCCATGAGCAGTGTTTTATAATATATTGTTGGATTCAAAATAAAGATATATAATTTATTTTATACAGCTCTAATTTTAAATCCCCAATGGAAAAATTAAAAGATTTGTTTGTTTTGAATTTCGCACGAAGCTACTCGAGAGCTATCTGTGCTAGCCGTCCCTAATTTAGCAGTGTAAGACTAGAGAGAAGACAGCTAGTTGGTCATCACCACCCACCAACAATTCTTGAGCTACTCTTTTACCAACGAATAGTGGGATTGACCGTCACATTATAACGCCCCCACGGCTGAAATGGCGAGCATGTTTGGTGCGACGGGGATGCGAACCCGCGTTTACGAGTTGAACGCCTTAACACACTTGACCATGCTGGACTCAAAATTAAAAGAAGCCTGGAATAAATTATTTACAGAAAATCGTATTCTTGGTTACAAAATTTAGTCCTGTTATTTTATAATCCTACATACTCTCCGACAAAACTTGAGTAATGAAGATTTGCATCCTAAAATTTTGGAAGATACTAATAATGAAAACAAAATGTATTATTTTGAGTTCAGTAAGCTTAATATATTTATTTCGTAACTGATTGTTTGTTTGTTTTGGAATTTCGCACAAAGCTACTCGAGGGCTATCTGTGCTAGCCGTCCCTAATTTAGCAGTGTAAGACTAGAGGGAAGGCAGCTAGTCATCACCACCCACCGCCGACTCTTGGGCTACTCTTTTGCCAACGAATAGTGGGATTGACCGTAACATTATACGCCCCCACGGCTGGGAGGGCGAGCATGTTTAGCGCGACGCGGACCCGCGAACCTCGGATTACGAGTCGCACGCCTTACGCGCTCGGCCATGCCAGGCCTTCGTAACTGAAAGGGTAAATAAGTCCAAAATGTTTAGAACATCACAGGAGTTAAACACTTCTTAACAGAAAAAAAATATTGTATTTCGTATTTGGGATTTGAATATAAAGTATTACTGTTAGTATAATCAATTGGTTATAGAGAAACATTTCGGGGTGTTATTAAACTATGGTATCCAATGGTACACATTAATTCGTGTTATAGTTGAAAATATTAGATTATCTAATTATCCAACTAATAGCAGAAATAACGATACAACAAAGCTACAACTTAAGCTATATTAGTTGTAACTAAGGATCTTACATGTAACATATTAAAAATATCAAACAACTAGTGTAAAAATGTAACGGAACAAATAAATGTTAACATGTTCATTCATCCAGTAGCTTTAATGAATACGAAGAGGAAAATCTTAAATTATTTTACAAATTAACACTTCAGTTGTCTCTTAACTAATCTTCTAGTTTATAGAATTAAAATTAGAAACGTAGATAATATTAAAATGTTTTAAGAATTTCGGTTTTGCGTTGACCAACATAAGAATTTCTTTGTTAATTTTTTGTTTGTTTCTTTTGAATTTTCTCGCAAAGCTACATGAGGGCTATCTGCGTTAGCCTTTCCTAATTTAGCAGATGGAAGGAAGCTAATCGTCACCACCCACCGCTAACTCTTGGATTACTATTTACCAACGAAAAGTAGGATTGATCGTTATATTATAATGCTACTATGGCGAAAGGACGAGCATGTTTGGTGTAACGGGGACTCAAAGTCGCGACCTTCTGATTGTGAGTGAGAGTCTTAAACACGTGGCCATGCTGGACCGATTCTCTAATAATATTTTCATACGACGTGTTACTGTTTCGTGCTAAATAACATTCTTCATTGTGCATTGTTCACTTTGCAACACTTATTAAGAGCCAGAACAACGTGTTTATTACCAAAAAAGATTATTTCCTAGTATAAATTGCAGATACCTGTTTATTTAAACATGAGTTTTCAGTCACGAGAGGATACTGAAACTAAGCTATAAGACAAGCATTACTATCAAAAATCACGTTCCGAAATTTGGGGCTTTAGGTTGTACATTATAACAAAGACAATCCAACTATCCGGCCTGACAAAAGTAGCCCAAGATTGACATTAGGCGGGCTTACTATTGCCTAGCTGTAGCATATAACTTTAAAATTAGGGACAGTTAACATTGATTCCTCTCTTGGCGATTCGCAAGAATTCCAGTACAGCTTTGGACACTTCTAGTCACATCTATAAGAATAATATTGATATTTTTGAGAGACTCGTTTAAGATTTCTAAACACTGCCAAGCTTGTTTATCTACAGAGTTCACCCTGTTAAAAAAAATTATTCCATACAAAATTTGCATAATTTATCCAAAACTTGAATGTTAAAACTGTTAATAAACAGACTCTTCAATTTTAAATTTAACTATGTATTAATATAACTATTCCAAAATTTATAAAAGGAAGCAATGTACAGTATTCTAAAGTTCTGTTGATTTCTTCAGGATATATTTAAAATACTGTCTCTTTGAACAGTTCGAACTATCCCTAAGTATGCAGTGATACCGTGTGCCTGATAGTTATGCTGAAGCTAGACTTATTTTACCACAAAATGTATTAATGAAACCTAAACGTTTTATATAGTCAGTTTAGACTGAACCAGTGACTGTAAAGTTTCCTTTCTCTTGTTGTTTTTTTCTAAGGCAAAAATATAAAGTTCATCTCAAAAAATTTTGACGCCAATTTAATCAGCGGAAAGTTTCCAAACTAACAACGATAAATATAAAGTTCAATTCTGCGTAGTGGACAGAAAGCAGATAGCCTTATACTATTTTTTACGCTAAAACAAACTCAGAAGTAGTTCAAGCCCAGTTTTTATCTCGATTATGAGACGATATTTTCATATGTATTAAAAGTGTTGAAAACACTTTATAAACTTAAATAAGAAAGGCATAAGTCTAACTTACATAAGTATTTAGTTATAAAGGAAGCTATGTATGTTTGTTTTGAATTTTGCTCAAAATTACACGAGGGCTATTTACACGAGTTGTCCCAACTTAACTGTGAAAAACAAGATATAAGGTGGTTAGTCATCACTATGCGCCTCCAAATCATGGGCTTCTCTTTTACCAACGAAGAATGGAAATGACTGTCATATAATAACATAATAACGGCTTAAAAGGTGAACATATTTGGTGTGACAGGAATTCGAACCCGCAATCCTCAGATTAAGAATCGAGCGCCCCTAACCGCCTGGCCATCTCTGGTCACCCAACGTACGTGATTAGATCAAACTAAGTTTACGAAAAAAGGTGGTAGACTTTCGAAACATCTCCTTCTACACTTGTGTTCAGCTACAGGCAGCTGCCATCCGTTTATCGTAAATACTCTGAATCTATCAAAGCGTTTGACACAATTTTTTCACGGTTTTTATTGCACTTTGATACTCCTTCAAGGTAAAAGAGAATTAGAACTAATACAGGTTTTATTGTCAATAATTTCGTATTCTAAACAGATGTTATTGAGAAACAGTATCTGACACATCCACATTTCCAGGTATATTTAAAACTATTGGTTTTTTTCAACCTTCAGTTTTCGCAGTTTAAATTACGTAACAATTTTCTCGCTGTTAAGTAACAATGCCGATATCAAAGCCATACTAGAACTTTAATTTTGCACAAATTTAATATTTCAAAGAAAACTCCATGTGATCCACTACGAATGGCCTTGTATTGTTATTTATTAAATATTTTGCGAGCGTCAAAGAAAGAAGGGTGTTTCATTCGCGGAAAATACTCTGACGAATTTCAGTTATATTCCAATAAATATGACCTACATTCTGTTTAATATCAGCAGGGTGTGACTGCTGAAAAAAAGTACAACGCCCCTTCTAAAGTTTGTGTAAAATTTACTCGGAAGCTTTTCCAAAAAGCAATTAACATACTTCGAGCATAAGAAAATCAGAAACCATGCAGATAGATACCATAAGTAACCACGTTCTAGACTGATGTCTGGAAAGTTTCATTGTTACGCACAATAAACTTGTTTTATGTGTGTTAAAGTAAAATGTTCGATACAATCCTTGATGTCATGGTAAATTTCCAACACTGTGCAAATGTTTCTTTTACACGATTTCACTTTCTTACGTTAATATGCGTAAATTTAATCATACCTAATGGATTTTGAACTTGAGTATTCATTTGTTTAGGAAACATTTGTACTGTTAAGATTATAGAATATTTTAAAAAGTTTATGTTTTTGGGTAAAATTTTGGCATTAAATTAATTTAAATACATCCATATCTTTCTGATTTACGATACAGAAAAAACATTACTATTGTTTTCTCTGAATTTTTTTCTGTCTCGTTACGGGAATAAAACATCAGTATAACTGGCAGAAAACGTCTTGAAAGCAATTATTAAGAAGCAAACAGTACGAACTATTAGAAATGTTCTGTATTTCTAAAAGATACAGAAAGTATGCAACCATAGCACTTTGTCTTTTGGAAAATACCTTATATGAGTTAAATCTCCCTTTTGAAGTGACTTATCATTTGTTCATCTGTACTCACATTCTTTTCCATTGAGGGAAGCTTTCGATTCAATAAATCAGTGGAGAAAAACTTAGTTACAAAAATATTGGATCTAGTGGTTCCGACTGATCAGGAATTTTTAATTTAACCTGTTTCTCAGAGGACAGCAGTTTACGGATTTAAAACATTAAAATCCCGATTTGGGTTCCCAGTGGAGAAAACAACAGATAGACTTATATGGCTTTGCTCAAATACAAACAAACAATATTACTGTCATTTGGCTTCACTAGAGTTACGACAAAGAAAATGTGAGTTATTTCAACATCTGAATCATTTGAGTATGGTGGTGTGTGTTTTCATATAGTAGAGCTACATGGGGCTATCTGCTGAGTACACCGAGAGAAATCGAGCCCCTCATTGTAGCGTTGTAAACCCGTAGACTTACCGATATACTAGCGGGGACCTGAAGTATTTGATTGAAATGTTTTTCAAACTTAACATCATTATTATACTTTATGAGTTTCATTAATAGAACCGTCATTAAATCTACCAGCATCATCTTCTTGAAGAAGTGTATATACTTCTTCCCAACTATATAAAATCTGTCCACGCCCATCACTCCTACAAACAATACGATAATTTCATTTTTTAATTCTTGAAGTCAAAATGCTTCTACTAGTTAATTAAAAGCCGTTACTTGTAAAGGAGTAATTAGTAGTTAATACAAAAGTGCAGCTTAGTCCAGTAGCTTTTCGCTCTGGACTGGCAGTCAGATGGTTGAAAGTTTGAGGGTGGCTCGAAACATGCTGTTCTGTCCTTGAGCAGGACACTTTGCTCCAACTGTTACATCCAACCCAGCTGTATGGTGGGTACCATTTGTTAATAAAGAGGTTGGCCTGCGATGGACTGGCATTCTGTCCAGGAGGAACGAGTTACCAGTCTAATCCACTTTTGTCTATGAATCCTGAATTCAGCATAGATTCCAAAGACCTGTTTTCGTATAGGAAGAATTTGACCTTCGAATTGTAGTTGCGGAATACATTACGTAACGACTGAAACGATAAATATCCCTTACACAAACAAAGAATCTTTAAGACATATAAATATTCTGTTAGTTTGTATGGTTTTAATTTTAAGTAAACAATGTAAGTTTTACAACATATTTCAAGACAAATATTACATTTGATATTTTCTAATGTTACATCTTACAATTACAATTTGCATTATTTAATTAATAAATTACAATTCGGAAAACTAGCTTTCGTTCCAGCTTTGTTTATATTTCTGTTTAAATCTCATGTGTACCCCTCAAAACAAAATACTTAACAAAACATAAGAAACGGGTTGAAATTATTTCCTAACTAAACTCTACATAGACATTATATTTCTGACGTTGTTTCCAGTATTATAATGAGTGAATTATAACTAGTTTTTACGAGTCAGAAAACATTCCCTTTACTTAACGGTCGTAACCATTTATCATTGAGTAAAAAGGAATATATAAAACGTACTTCTAAATATTTAACGAATTAAACATACTTGAATACTTTCTTGTTTACCATAATAAAAGACACATTTTAAACAATATTTTAAAGAATATCCGCCATCAAGTGAAATACATGGTTAAAAAAGTAGTTCGCTTTTTAGGCTACAAGTCCTCTTTCTTGGTTATGATCCAAAGAGAAAAAAAATATTGTCGTAGGTTTAAGGAAAAAGTTTAAACTAAAAGCAAATATATAAATATCATATATTTTGGACTTTTTCTTAGTAATAAATATTATGATTTAGAATCACAATATAACACCACCTCATCTGAAAGAGAGAGACATGTTCGGCGAAGATATTTGATCGTACCATTCGTAAATTATAAGCGAGTTCCCTACCGTTATATCACACACATAACTCAATACTGATAACATATTGGTAGTGATATTCCAGAACGTTTTAAAGTCTCACTAAAATGAACTTAAAATAATTTGACGTTATGCACATGTTACAGCTGGATTCTATCATGTTTTTATTTATTACTAATTCTCAAAACCATTATCAAATCATTTACACGTTTGGTGATTTAATGTTTCAACGTAGTTATACCATACTTAATTAGTTTATTCTGTTCAGCATGCTAATAAGATGCTGATTGTTCTGGAAATAGAAGCAACTGCAACATATAATGTTATGCATTATTTACAACTTTATACCTAATAATAAGTCTCTTGACCAGAAACGATGAACAAGATAATTTTTATTTTCAGTTTATATCTATCTATTTCCAGCTAATAGCGTGTCACAGTCTGTCGAAATTGGCCTATTTCAAAATTTTATTATATGCATACGTTGTTTTTGTCTGGTTGTCTGATTGTAGTTAAGCACAAAGCTGCACAATGTATTATCTGTGCTCTGCCTAATACAGGTATCGAAACCTGTTCTCTAGCATTCTAAGTCCGCAAACATTCCGCTACGTGCCACTGGGGAAGGTTTGTTTGTTTGTTTGTTTGTTTTGAATTTCGCACAAAGCTACTTGAGGGCTATCTGTGCTAGCCGTCCCTAATTTAGCAGTGTAAGACTAGAGGAAAGGCAGCTATTATTTATGCAGATGTTAAAGCAAATGTTCTTTATGGAAGGAGAAAATTCTCACAGCAACGTTTTTTGACAACTATAAGCTTCAAAACCACGTCAATCCACGCCCGCAAAGTGAAACATTTGATTATGAAAGCGAATCCTTCGATCCAAAATCCACTACTATTGCGCTGAGCGTATTTGCGGTACCATAAACCAGATAATGACTTCAAGCTATCGAAAAATCATAAACTAATAAATATCACAAGTTTCCAACCACACCTCGAAATAAACTATCGTCAACGTCTACATACGCAACTAAAGCCATCAAATTGAGTACGATTGATTGACTTTCGATATTATGACTATAGATTATCTTATATCAATATTGTTGCGTTAACCACCTAAGAAATTCAACAATTAGACAGGTATACTTGCAAGTGGTTCCAGATACTTATAACGGCGTAAACATTCATAGGACGTTATCAGCTATCCTCACAATATTATACATATCTGCGTGTTTCTATATATATTTGCATTGAGACTGTTTATTAATTGATTATTTATGCACATAGAAGTAGTGCATAAAGAAAGTAGTATCCTAAACTGAAGAATAAGTAAAATTATTTTTACTTTCGTGATATAGGAATGTAAATGTTCAGACGAACCACCAGCGCCTCAAGATCCTGAATGGCTAGAAAGAAATGTAGTTGCAGGATTTAGAACATGGCAGTTATTATTTCTCACTATAGGTGGAGTAATCGTTCTTGGTGAGTAAATATTTTAGTATAATTTTGTTAATCTTAATGATGAATATTATTTAAAAACTCAATATTAATTTAAAACAGAAATTATTTAATAAACAGTTTTAAAGATAAGACAATCTCCAAAGTACAATGAAATACCAATAATTGACTATGCAAGATTAATTAGTAAAATCCCAATGAGACTGTAAAACAATGTACTACATTCGACATGTTTCGACGTATGTCAATGTATCATCTTATTTTATATTTTGTCTTTGATGTTACGATACTTGGTAACTTGTCTAAAGACATCTGATAGAGTTTCTTAATCAACACTTATGACTCCATGATATATCTTGTATTCAAATATCTTGTATTTATTACTATCAGTATACTATATTTAGTGATTACATAGGCTTCCTTCCCTGTGTTATTAGGCTTTAAATTAATTACACGTGTGTCTGTGTATTTATTTTCAAGAAAATTAGTTTTTACATTTCCATAAACATAAAAGTATTTGTTTTTGTGCTTAACAATTAAAGCATTAACCTAAATTATGGCTTGTTGAATCAGAAGCAATAAAAATCAAATAAAAACGCAAGAATATCACAAACATTTTTAGTTCGCTTTAAGATAACGTTTAATAATGTATGAATGTTTGTTTAGGTCTTCTCTCTGCAATACGCTAACAAACAACACCCATTTTAAAAGTGTAATGTATTAAGTATATGATAAATGTTATAAAACCTCAAAGTGTCAGTCAACTGAGTTAAACACACACCCATCATTACACATTGACAGCTCTTCTTTCTTTGTAACACAAAAATTATAGTATTACGACTTCTAGGTAAATTTAATAGAATAAAGACTCTTTGGAAATGGGGTAACAAAATTAAAAATATTTAACAGCCATGAGAAGTAATCTCCAGTGCTTATCGAAAATAATTATCGGTTAATGTTAATAACTTCATGATATTTCTACAAAACATTTAAAAACTCGTTTTTTACTTCTTTTAGTTTGACAAAACTTAATTCCACTAGCGTTATTTAAACTTGGAATTATCTTATAAAATTTTAATTAATATTTCACAATTGATGTTTTCTGTTAACAAAGAATCACAAACTTTATCTGGTTTGTTATCTATTATACATTTATTACAAATTTCTAAAGTATATCAAATTATTTTTATTTTTCACAATTATATTCAGTTTTCGCAGTTACTAAAAATCGAAACTAACACAAGTTTGTAATCAAAATTTCAATGTACTGAGAAGATGTATTATATTTAATACAAACAGAACAGTTGTGATAAATTTTCAATGATAAAAAAGTTGTCATTCATAGTTTTCTACAAGTTCAACATAAGCTTATTTATATTCTCACAAGTTCTAAATAACATATTTGGATTGTTATCGAAACATTAGAATGTACTAATTTCTGTAATTTTTCTTTCTTTACTGTTGTTAAACACAAAATTAAACAGTGGTTTATCTTTGCTGTGATGTGCCCATGATAGATATCGAAATTTTTAGTGTTATAAGTTCACAGACTTACCACTGTGCCATTGGAAGGGGGCTGTAACTTTTGTAATAGTTTTTTTTATATATCTTGAATAATATATATATATATATATTTTAATCTCTTCAACTTAATTTAATATAATATAATCAATAAAGAAAACCACATTTTACAGTTGAAGTATCTTCATTCAGTTGTATTTGTTGAGACAGATATTTGATTTATTCACTTATAAACTTTGTACTAAAATAACTAATAGCAAAACTTCTTCAGTTTTTAAATGTATCTAAAAAACTTGAAGAATAAGAGATACCATGAGATATTTACACCAAGCATAACCAACCACTTCACACTTTTATTCTCTTCGGTTTCTTGAAATTATGTGGAGCACAATAATTTTTCACCAGCACAGAATTTATAAAATCTGCAATAAAAAGTCAGTTAATATTAAATATTAAATAATACAAATTCTATAAATTAACCCAAATGTATTTTAAAACTTAGTTAATCTATATATCAAATTTAGTTCTGAATATTGATGACAATAATTATTTCACAAAATATAAAAAAATTAGAAGAGATACAAGCGAGAACAAGATAAGTATTTAAGTATCCTATTAAAACTGTTTTGATCCTCTTTGTCGAGTATATAAATGCCACTTATCTGGAAATATAGCTTTTAAAAATTCTGTCTGAAAAAGTTTGAATTTATTAAAACAGAATAATTTTAACAAACAATAGCGAAAACTTTTAAGACTGCGACATTTAAACTGGTCCGTTATAAAATTTAATTTAGTGATATATCAAATCTGCTACTAAATATTAAGAACGATATAATTGTTTACAGTGTGCTTTCCTTAAATACTACACAGTTTAAAACAGAATATAATCTGTGACTTAAATTATGTAAGTGAATAATGTCTTATTTAATATCTAACATTTTGGTGGTAACGTCTTTTTATACTCGATAAACGTGTTCTTCTCCAATACTAAATTTACCATCAGTACCATATCCCTCTCTTAGTCTAAACTTATTAATTTTTATAACTACGTTTATAAATAATCTAAGTAATTCTTTCAGTGACAGTCTTATTTTGAAACACAAAGTGAAGAAAAGTGGAAAATTAACGCAGATATTCCTCGAGTTAAAATTTAACGGACGAGACACATACTTATCTATGACATTTTACAATGTTCTACAAGGAGTATTTGTGTGCCCATATTAGTGGAAGAAATATTACGTACACAGTACAAAGTACAGTATTTGCTAACTAAATCCATTATTCTTCTAACTTTATTAAAACTGGAGTAGGGCTTTGGCCCAAATGCAGTAATAAATTCACTTATTGCAACGTGATGGCAAATTTAGTAAAGGATTCCTGGGTATTTTTCAGTGGTCTTTCTCTGCTGCCTCATGAAATGTAGAATTCCAAGGACAAAACAAGAAATCGAAAAAGACAATCATCGTAAACAACTAACTCTCATATTTCGATCTTATCTCAACGAAGTAGGCATGGATAACATAGCATTTAAAGACGGTAAGTATTTCATTATTGGTTTGGCTTGCATTAATTGTCATTGCAGTGAAGTCAAATACTTAAAAAAATTTTAAACTTTAATCCACTCAAGCTTTTTTTTTTTAGACAACTACAAAAACATTTTTCACTGTAAATATGAATCTGCAACTTGAAAGATCAATGGTTAGTAAATCAATCTTTATTTTAATACACCTATTCTTTCCACATTTTAATTGTGCTTTACTTTCATTCTTAAGTTAGGACTAATTCAGCCACACTATATTTGCTATATCCAGTGCCGACGAGACTTTTCACTTAATATCAAAGTCTCATCAGGTAGATTGAGATACATCAAATACGGTAGTGATTTAAAAGTTATTTATTTTATCAAGCTGCACGAACAACAATCCCACCGTAAAATGTTAATATCACGCGTAATATATATATATATATACACACAGACACATGAACTTACATTTGTATTTCTAAGTTATATTCTTTATTTATTTGAATAATGTATTGATTAATATCTTTTGCTTAATTTTTGAATTTTTATCTAAATAATATGTTGTTTTAAATAAACGTTTTTATTATGTTAGTAAATACAATAACAGCAATTCGAACAATCACCGTGCACAATTACTGAAATGTGATATTAAAAAGATATAGATAGGGTAGCTGTGTTTTCAATATTATTCAAACAACTACATTAACATTTTTATTTATTTTAATCCCACAGCTTCACCTATTTGTTTTACGACTGATATATGATATTATCTTCTGAAACAAACGGTTATTAGGTTATCTACATATTTCTTATATTACCATACACATTTCTTCCAGCTTTGGAGAAAGTGAAAGAAATACATGAGGAGAAACATCAGTCACACTTAGAGAGTGAAAAGTCCTCATCTTCTCTCTCAGATCTTACCGCCACGGGTAGTAAATCTATGCTCATTGATGACGACGATAAACTAGATGAAGAGGCAGTTGTGGAAGGAACCACGAGAAGATCAGCTTTTTTAACAGACTTCACACCGCAGTTGATGGAAAGAAATCTAAAACGGTTAATTTTTAGTGGATTTTATTCATCATTCAGTCTATGGATATTACGAACTTAGTTGGTCAAAACGACTAAGAAGATAATCAAAATGCTGTGAAGAAGACTGACTGTTCAAGTGTAATTGAAACTATTACTTATGCTGGAACTTTGGCAAGCAAGAACAAAAAATCAAGCTATTGTTAGTTAGGCTAACATGAAATTATTCAAGTCTGAGAACGTTTCTGAAAAATACATAACAATTTTAACAAGTTACCAACCTATATCTGAGGAATACAATTATCTGATCAGTACTTTGATATTTTAGAAAATGTATTATCATCTATAGTCATTTCTTACTGACCTGTTGTGTCTACCGGAGTATGAATTTTTCACTTACTGCTCTTTTGCTACAAGCTAGAATTAATTAAAGTTATATAAATTAGGTTTAAATTATGATAAACAAACTAAGTATAAATAAATATATAAAGATATAGATAGATAGATAGATACACTCGCGCACTAATACAGATTTTTTGGGCTGAATTAATTATATTTAACCAGTTTAAACTGTACATTAGCTATATTTTAAATACAGTTCTTGTCTATAATACTTGTAGATCAGAACGATAAAATTTTACAATTCATATTAATTCATTTTTAGACATTATTAATATATTTACATTTTTGCTGGTGAGACTTTATGCCTGACTATTTTAAAAGTCATTCAAGAACACCTTTCCTACATATTGCCAAGTACTCTTGAAGAGATTATACTTTCTTATTTATTACCAATTGCAATGGGTAAACGCGTCAACATTAAATTTCACCACATCCATTTTGTATGGCTTATAACTAAATAGTATTAGTATAAGAAAAACTACACCAAACGAATTGTGGCACAAACGTTTTCATATCTGTATTTCGTACTTCACAAGGAAATAAATTTGATCTGTAAATCGATCTTGGTTCCATAATACTGAATGACAAGTGGCAAATAATATATATATACATTAGTTCGTTACTAAAATTTTGCTCAAACACTTTTTCAACTGAGCTAAATTATACAGTCTGGAGGCTTTTCAATTTCCTGTTTTATTTTACATTGGATACTTGAAGTTAAGTATGATAGACTGTTTACAACAAGCGCTTCGTGAGTCTTTCTTAAAAACACATCTCCAACTAGGATATATATTCTAATTTTACTCTATCATTATTATTATGTATTATTATTTTGTCTCACATATATATATAGTCACCTCTGATTAAAATAGTTTTGTTTGTTTGTTTGTTTTTAGCGCAAACCTACAGAACTGTTTATCTGCCATCTCGAGGCTCGGCATAGCAAGCTGATTAACATACTCGACTCGTATAGCCGTGGTGGCGTTATAATGTGGCGGTCAATCCCACTGTTCGTTGGTAAAAGAGTAGCCCAAGGGTTGGCGGTGGGTGGTGATAACTAGCTGCCTTCCCTCTAGTCTTAAGCTACTAAATTAGGGACGGCTAGCGCAGATAGCTCTTGTATAGCTTTGCTCGAAACTCAAAACAAACCAAACCAAAGCCACCTCAAACGCAGGTTTTACCACTGCGTTAAATATACCAGAAACATTAACCAGAGAACTTTGTTAAAAAGGCATTTGAAGCTCATAAAGCTGCATGTGTATTCTGATCTTTATGCTTGCTTCAATAAATTTAAAATCAAATATTTGATATACTGATAAATACCATTAACTTAAGCAAAGTAAACAGCAAAATAGGTTAACCATAAAATTAGCCAAAATACACATTAAATGATTATCATGACTAAATTTTTATATGATATAAACATAAGACATCCATAACTTCTGACGACTAAGCAACATTATAGGAGTTAGCTGCATTTTAGGAGCTAATTTTAATCATATGTTTGATACGTCAGTAATTAGTTCATTAAATCAAGAAATTTTGCTTATCGTAAGAATACTCCAGAAAATTGTTTTATTGCAGATTGAGACTAAATAAAGTTGATTTCTTTAAATGAGAGTTCAATAATCCTGAGACCAGTAACTTTGAAAAGTAATTATTTATAAAAACAAATAAAGGTTAGGCAGTCTGGGACAGTACCAAATATTTGTATATGTCGCAGATGTATTTTATTTTCCCTGAAAATTATCATTCGTGACGTAGAGGTTTAATGCAACTCCCATACATCCTATATACACATCGTTATTGTATGAGGTCTAACTGTAATTTGTTGGTTTGCTGATCCAAGCAGTGGTAATAAACCTTCAATAGACGAAACTGCAGTACACAGCAAAGGGTGCGGTCAATCAGATAATGCATTAGGCCTGTACGTCACAGATGTTGTTTTCAATTTTATCTTTTGTGAAAAAGGAAACAAGTTTCTAATATATACATATAATAATTAAACAGTTGGTCCGCTGTATAATATCGAAAATGAATTAGGCACAATGCCGGAATATTATGCACATACCTAAATTAGGTTAATATATAGTGAAGGACTCTAAAACCCCGTAAGTATTAATTATATTACATTAACCAAACGTACGTCTATACTAACAACTTTTACACATTACAAGAGTACAGCTTCAACAGCTTTTAGAAACATCCAAGGATGGCATAACCTGATATTTTAAAATTATGATTACACTATATTGAACTGTTAATCACATCAATCCACCGATGTAATGAATTAAAATTTCCATCCCTGAGAACAAATGAACATTTCATTACGCCATTTAAAAGAATAACTAAAACTCTATTCCTGGTTTAGAACTTCGAACAAAATGTCTTTTTATCACTGAAAACGTATCAAATGTTATTATTTTGTATTTTCGAAAAAAACAAATTATTTTACTCCAATTTTTCGTTTGTTTATCATACACATTTAATCAAAACTGGTACATAAAATTTACAAATATTTTGAAGATTTATGTAGTGTTTTGAAATAAAAAGTTGTTTGTTTTATCTCGTTTAAGGCTTAATTATGACGTGTTTTATTCAAAGTAAAATTTTGTCTTTCGCACGGGCGTTGTCTCTTTATAAACAGTTAATGTAATTATAAATGTATCAAATGAAATAGTAATATGTTTCTTTTTATCGCAAGGTTACATAATGGACTGTCTCCTCTCTGTCCACTGTGAATGTAACTTCAAGTTTTAATGTTCTAATACCGTAAATTAACAACTGACCCACCGGAAGATACATATCTTGGTCCAAGAAAAAGAATCATCCGAGACTGTAATCTTAAAAATGTATCATTAAAAACGTAGTTGAAAATACGGTAACACAATATAATTAAATATTTATCTACATATATAACTTTCTAAAATATACCACTCAAAACCAAAAACACAATTGCTCTAAACAAAAACTATAAAGAAAGACGTTTCTTTCTTCGGTTGGACTACTCTTTATTATACTACCATACCAGATGATTCCTGTGAGAAATCTTCAACGTGGAATACACTTTTATAGTTCACAACTTTTTATGATAGTTTAAGGTTTTAAGGAATCATATTAATGCAGAGTGGTGGATTTGAAAGAAACCATTCGGAAATATCAGGTGTACCAAAAACATGTACACGTTTAATCATAACAGACTACGTTTGGACTAATATATTATCTAATACTTCAGGGAATGTTTGTAGAAGGATGTTCCGAATCTTCCTGTCGATATGTCGAGGGTTAGCACAATTTATGACTTGTAGATAACCCCATAAAAAACGTCTGTAAGAGACAAACCAGTTGCATACGGATGTCATTACATACCTCATAAAGAAAAAATCAGTCACTGTTAACAAGGTTGTTATGTTTTACAATTAATCCTAGACAAGCCTCCAATTTATTATATAACGTATTACAATTTGAAATAGCTTGAAACTGACTTAAATGATAATTCAAATTTAAAAGTTAATTAAATGTCGATATGTATCAAATTTATTATATTTCTTAACAAGATTGATACAGTTTTTTTTCTTTTCTAATACAAATATATATTAATATATAAACAATAACACAATTTATAATAACGATCATTGCAAATAATGATTTATGCGCAAAAGTTTTACAAACTTACAAACAATATTGAGTGTTCTATCTGGTCTGGAAATGAATATGTTATCGAGTGTTCAACGTGAGCGAATTAATTTTGTGTTGATACAGTACAATTCACTCAACTGGAGGCTAGCTAGCTCAGCGTCGAGTTTTCCACCAATGAAGTTATATTGTGTTTCGTAAAAATACTAATGACCGATATGAATCCAATGAAGTTAAATGGTTTGTAATATTCAAAATCTATAAACGTTCCTATTCAATATATTTAAAGTTTTCGATGACTAAGTGTTAACCATAATTACAGCTTCCGTGGATTACGAAATACCAATTATAACAAATTGTCTCTAGGCGCGTTATATTCATGTTTATAAGCGTGAGAACAGTTTCTTGAAATTTGAATTTACAAAATATCATACATATTATACTAATGTTTAAATACACATGTATTATTAATTCTTACATTCGAGAATCTTCTAGAATGTTAGTGAATAGGTGGGAATTTCGTAAAGCACACTTAATATTATAAGTTACATGCATTTCTAAATATGTATTTAACTGAAACAAACCTGGATATTAAGACAGATATATAATAATAAATCCGTCACAAGATTAACTATCGTGAAATGATTGAGGGATTTTGTCTTCCTTAACTACGCAGTTTTGCAAAGAAAGGGGGATATTCGCAAGAGAACGTATTGATCCCAGCAAGACTGGGCAACTCCCCACACAGCCAAGGGAACAAGGTGTTACCTTCGCGCGAAATTCCCAAATACACTGATATTTCTTTATAGCCTCCATATTCATCTGATTTTTCACCCGCAAGTATCCTTTTATGGAGTTATATAAAAGACACAGTTTATGCTAACCCCAAGCCTTCGACTGTTAACAAGCTTAAGGACAATAAGTGCATTCGTTACTTGTTAATAACCAGGTTCTGTGCTTTTTTAAGGACGCATTGAAATGTGTACATTTTGGAACACCCATTATTAGTCTATATGTAACAATCAATCTCCATCTTAACGGCAGAAAATAAGATTACTTTGATAGGAGAAAGGGTATCACCTTAGATTTAAAAATCCAGAAGCCTGAGAGAACATGGATGTCTAGAGAGAATCTAGGAATCACTTCACTATGATGTTTTTTTTTTATCTGAATATCTGTTAACGTTAACAGCGTTTCATGAGAATGGAAATTTCTTGTTTTGCTGCTGGAGCACCATTACATCACATATCAAACCAACTTTTTTCATCAGCTACAATCTAAACCCTGTTAATGACAATTTCTACCTTCTATTGGGAGCATCATATTGAATTTAAAGCCTGCTAAGCATTGCTAGTAGTTATCCTGGATACTGTGTGAAACGTTACCACCAGGGACCACACGCGTGCTGACCTCAGGCAATGGAGAGGAGGAAGAAGAGCTAGCAATGATGATGTCACCAGAGACGAATTTCAAGAAGTGTCAATAGAGGACTCGCAATAAAGAAGAGGCAGAGGTGACAACATCACCAGAAACAATTACGTCTAGAAAGTAACGTAATAAATTGAAAGCTTGTTTCCGAAATCTGAGCCAGAGACCAAACTGGTTCACAACTAAATTTCAAAGTATAATTTAATTGACATATATTTATATATATCAGCACCAACAAGATTTCATCCTGTCTGATTATCAAGATTTTCTTGAATCACTCTCTCTCGAATAACTAGAAAAATATAACAAAGGTGAATTGCATGAAATTGACAATATTTCAAAATCAAATGTTAAGAAATCATTCAAAAAATGAACTAAAAAGCAAATTGTTGAAATATTGGTTGATAATGACTTGTGTGAGGAAACATTAGGGGAATAGCTAATCATAACTGAGTGATAAAGATAAATTAGAAAGCCAGTTAAAACTCGAACAAAATGAGCTTGAACAAGTCCGTATCGAAGCCCAGAAAGAACGAACTGGTATCAAAGCTGAAAAAAGAGAAATAATAAATCTGTGTCGAAGCTGAAAGAAAAGTAAACGCCTTGAGTCCGAACATGCTCGTATCGAATCCGAGAAAGAATTCAGACTGAAAGAAACGAAAATTAGGTCCAAATCTATTCGACCAAGGCGAAGTGACAACTTTTAATTCAATAGATATATTAAAGTACAACCATTTAATGAAAATGAAGTTGTTAAATACTTCCAACATTTTGAGAAAGTTGCCCAAACCAGCGAATGTCCTACCAAACATTTTTCATCATTATTACAAAGTGTTTTAACCGGTAAAGCACAAGAACCTGATGCCCATTCTCTCTCTGGGTTGCCCAGTATGGCCAGGTGGTTAGAGTGCTCGACTCGTAATCTGAAGATCACGAGTTCGAATCCCTGTCGCACCAAACATGCTCGCCCTTTCAGCAGTAGGGGCGTTATAAGTTACGGTCAATCTCACTCTTCGTTGGTAAAGTTGGTAAACATAACAAGAGTTGGCTGTGGGTGGTGATGACTAGCTGCCTTTCGTCTAGTCTTACCCTGCTAAATTAGGGACGGCTAGCGAAGATAGTTTTCTTATAGCTTTGTGCAAAATAAAAAAAAAAATTCTCTGCAAAATGTTGTATGGATTGTGATAAGATTAAAACAACTATTCTCAAACCACATGAATTAGTTTCAGAGACTCATCGTCAAAAAGTTTCAAGCAAGATAATCAATCTTAAAATGAATTCGCTCACAAAAAAGAGATTTATTTTGATCGATTGTGTAATTATATGCATATAAGCAACAGTTTTGAAAAACTAAGACAATTGATTACCTCAAAACTAACTTGAATGAAAAAGAAATTGAAACACGAAAGGAGGCAGATGCTTTTATCGATGATTACACTTTAACACATAAAACCACTTTTCATAGAAAAGAAATTCCTACTATTTCGGTAAAAACCTGTACCTTTCAATCCACTAAAGTTGAAGATTCTTCTAAAAATCTAGCTCCTCTACTTCGAAACCTTCTGACAGTCAGAGTAAAACTTCATCAAAACTATCAAGAACTGATTTTGCTTGTTTTGAATTTTCGCGCAATGGTACTCGAGGGCTATCTGTGCTAGCTGTCCCTTAATTAGCATTGTAAGGCTAGAGGAAATGCAGCTAGTAATCACCACCTACCACCAACTCTTTGGTTACTCTTTAATCAATGAATAATGTGATTGACGGTCACATTATAACGCCCCCACTGCTAAAAGAGCAAGGATGTTTGGTGTGACAGGGATTCGAACAGGCGACCCTCAGATTAATCAAGAACTGTCTTCCATTTTCGTAAAAAAGCCTGATCGTGTTATGTCCGATTATTAAAAAGGAGGTAACACCCGATGTGTCCATGTACACATATGGGCATAATTTCACCATATCATATGATGTTTTTTATTTGGCCACTAATATAAAGGCTGATGTATCTAAGGAGAAATTCTACGTTATGCTGGGATGACTCAATCATTGATTATTGAAGTTATATAATTTTTCATAGTGTATTATATTTAATGTACCTTTTGCGAAGCATATATGTATATATTACCATAGTTGAAAATTGTGTAACACCAATTTTAATTCTCTAACCTGGAAGGTGTAAGAGATTTGCGATTATGCATTTATTTTAATATCAATGTTTATTTTCGTTAAATATATATTTATAAATGCTTGTAACTGATAGTTTTAAGTATGTATTGCAAAATTCCCGCTCATTTTCCAAATTTGTAGATGATTCACGAGTGTAGGGACCAAGGATGTGCTACATATGTAAGTAAAATATTGTTGTCAACTGAACATTCGAGAACTTAGCCTGAAGTTTATAAATCGACGTGCCAAGAAACAGTTTTCATTATATTGTTGGTTTGCTACAGTTAGTATACTATAAATCTTGGAAGCTATAACTGCGATAACCACTTATTACTCAGAAAACTACATATATTTGACCGGTACTACCTTTTTCCGTGAGGTCACAAAACTTAGAAGTATATCACCATATTGAAAAACAGTTACTTTAATATTCATGAAGCTTATTATTCCCTTGATAGAGTGAAAAGCATTTAGCACATTATCTGTGCTTTATATCGTACTAAAGCTACAATCAGTGTTTTATGTTGTTATATATCAGATGAAACATAGTTTTTGTTTTTATTACGTAATAAAGAACTAAATATTCTTCAAGACGTGTCATGTTAACCAACCCGTTCATTTTTCTGTCCTTCTCTTCGTGTCTGGATTGTCTCACAGAGCTCACCCACTTTCTTATAGCAGGCTCATGTTTGGTCACAACTAAACTCTACTTGAATTTTATCCTTCACGTCTTGTCATACCCATTACGCATATGCTTACCTATTTTCTTGCAGGTGGCTCACATGTTTCTACAACGAGGTATTACTTTTTCCAATATCAGTTTGGAAACATAACATTCGTCATTCAATTCTTTGATATTCAATATTATCATATACTCTATTCATATTTTTTCTAGTTTCCAAACCTTATTATAATAAAAATTGTCCGGTACTACAACTTACTTCTCTTTGTATTTTGCTGTAATTCTGAAATAGCGTTATTGAATTTGACTCTCTTCTACTTGATCTTAATTTCTGCCTTCTAGTTTTTATATAATTTATTATCCGCTGTTTTATATTTGCATGATTACTCTTCTTTTATTGTTTTATATTTGAGTGCATTGTGACTACCACGCATACAAATCTCACTCAATCGTCTAGCCGTTCTTCGACATCTACTCACGATAGTTTGGATTCTATTCTAATTTGGAAGACAGTTGTCTAAGTAATTTTTAATATGTTTCTTTCTTTTTCACGTGCATGAGATCATTAAACATTAAAGGCAATCAATTCATGATGACGAGAAACCAACTTAAAGTGAAAACATATTTTGGGACGGCTGGTACGGGTATTAACAGGTTAACCTGACTGAAAAAGGTCGAAACGTTGTTCTCTGCTTTATTAGTATTAAAGGCGGCCACTTCTTCCAATTAAAGAAATGCAGCAGATGTTAACAAGATGTGTATAGTAGAATCAGAAACTACCTCTATGTTTTTTATTGTTGGAACATAACTATTGGATAGAATATTGTTGATGTTTTGCACTGCTTCCTCGAATGTTCTTTCATTCACACTCCTGTCAGTGTCCGGCTGGATAGGCTCGAGGCCTAATTTGGTATAATTTGGGCTACAATAACTTTAACATTGATATGAAAGAAAAGCGTCTTGGTGTAATAGTCGATCAGTCTATTAAGCCACCCAAGCAACGTGCTGTTGCTAATGGTAAGAAATATAGGAGTTTAGGTTGTATCCACAGAAATATTTAATACAAATCCAAAGAGGTTATGATTGCTTTGTATAGGTCACAGGTTAGGCCACTGTTCTAATATTGTGTTCAGTCATGAGGTTCTTACCTTCCTTAGATTGAATTCTTGGAAATAGTTCAAAAGAGGGTTACTAGAATGGTGACTGGGATGGAGTTGTTGTCATACAAGGAGAGACTGAAATCTCTGAAATTGTTTTATCTTGAAAAGAAACAGAGTTAGAAGGAATATGATCGAGGCATTTAAGATTTTAAAGGGAATTTATAATGTTGAAATATCACTTTTTTTTTCTCAACAGTGAAAACAGTAAGAAAAGGAAACACAATATATATAGTGATAAATTCTGATAAGATACGAGTCGCCTTCAGCTAAGACAGTTCTATGTTTCTGACAGGATGGTTAGCACTTGGAATGGGTGGGTTGCCTTTGAATGTTGTAGAGAGAGTAATTTTAAGCGAATTTAAGATTGATAGGTATAGAAAAGATAAGGGTAAGCTTTCAGATTTCAAATTTACCTATTAATAGTTTTGGTAACTTTAGAGAATAGGACAACCGAATTGGACCAATATGTTACATGTTGTTTCAAAACATTATGTTATGTTATGCTTGTGTGATAACTTGTTCTCATTTCGAGTATGCAACATATCGTTATATACAACTTGTGGCATAGACTGTACTATGCAAGACAAATTTTGTTCCTGGATAGTATGTGTTATTTCTTAATTGTTTATGTTGTAAAAGTACAGAAAATGACCATTATTCCCTTCAAACTTTGCTTTTGTGACCTTGATAATGAAATTTAGGAATTAACCTATTTTCTATGTAAAAACCGGCAAATTTGCACATTTTTATTTACATAAGGTCTGAATAAAACTACATATGAATCAAGATTTACATGTATTTATACTAAAATTATACAAAAATGAACAAAAATGTTTAGAAGTGAGTAGTTCTTTGACATTTGCGACTATAATGTAAATCACTTTCACGTATCAGCCCCAAATATAGTCTCCTATCATGTTTTCGTTATACGCTCCTTGGTAGCGACGTTCAAAGTTCAGTATACTTTGTTGGAAGCGCTCGCCTTTCTCCTCTGAGTATGTTCCCATGTTATCCTTGAATTTATTAAAATGAGCGTCAAAGATATGGATTTTCAGGGACATCCTGCAGCTTATTTTACCGTAGTTTCACCATAGCCTCAACCAGTTCCACATAATTTTCGGCCTTGTGATTGTCCAAAAAATCCCGAACCACTGAAACAAAGCTGCCCCAAGCGTTTTTTTCTCTCTCCTACTGAGCTTCTTGGGGAATTCTGTGCATTCCAGGATCTTCTTTATTTCGTGTCATCCAACGAAGACACCAGCTTTTACCTTTGCCTCAGACAGCTTAGGCGCTTGAAGACTGTAGACTCCTTATTAAGAGCTGTGACAAATTGTTTCATAAGACCAAGTTTTATATGCAATGATGGGAACAACACCTTCTGGAGGACCACTAGTGGCTTACACTTACATTGTGCCTCCCGCAAAAAACTCGGTCCGTTGTGGCCAGTGCTTCCTTTTGTAGTGCGCTGCGACGTCCCTGCTGTCCCAAAGGGAAAATAACAGGGAAATTTGGTAAAGCCTCCTTGAAGACCCATCAGGAATGCCACCGTTTTGAAGTCTCCGGTAACCTTTTAACCATACTCATCATACTTCAAGACTTCTAGCAAAGTCTTAACGCTGTTGTATTCCTCTTTGTATTTACATTTTAAAAGGTCTAAAATTTGTATAGTATAAAATATTATTATTCAAGCAAGCAAAAATTGTCCGTCTTACCTTCTAGAGTTTCTTTTGCAGTGCTTGCAGGTAAAATGAGGTGCCCAGGGTTTTCCTTGATCCCCGACAAGCATATCGAAATATGCCTTGTGGGTTTCACACATTTTAGCAGATGCTGTCACAGAGTACTTTTTCGCTCTTGTCTTGATAAACTGGCCACATACATAGCAGAATGCGTCTGGAGAATTCTTGCAGCTTGATGCTATCTCTGATAACATCAGATAGGTTTACATGTTCATTTGGCAGCTTGAACTGAAGTGAAGTGGTGAGTGGTGAGCCTCTGTATATATATTACTATGAAAAGTTCTAGAAAATTCTAAAAGGTTCTTGAACATTCTTGTAAGTTCTACAAGATTCTAGAAAGTCCTTGTAAGTTCGAGGAAATTCTCTATCAGCTACTCAGTACTGAATCTACCTGCAATGTTCTGGAAAGTGGGTAAATTTGGAAATTTCATTACTCAGGTCACGAAAGCAAAGTTTGAAGAGAAAAACAGGTCTTTTCCATTTACTTTAGGCATAACCAACTGAGAAATAACTTTCTGTCCAGGAAGAAGAAAAAGTAAATATTTTGTTACATTGTGCTATTTGCTAAAAGAAACAAAACAAGAAACTTTACGGCATCAAAATTACCGTCTTGTCGTTACAAAAAGATTCGTTACAAGTTTTTTTTTTTATGTGTGTGGTTGGTGAATTTTGTTGCTAGCTAGATTCACCACTATCTAATTCAAGTATATGGTGTTACTAGCCCACCCTTATAAAGTTGTGTAAATTTTAACAGTTCCAAAATGCTTGTAAAATTTATGGTCCATTGCCATTTTGTATGTATTTTGTAGTTCAAAAAGCTACCTGTTGCAAAGTCAGTATTTGTAACAAAAACTGCTATATCACAAAATGATGTAACAATGATAGATCCATCACAAGTTTCCCTAATACAAAGTGGGTGTAGTGAAATGTTCAGTAACTACTTGTTTGTAAGAAAATGTCGAGATTCTCTCATGACAGATCACACCTACTTTATCCCCAAAATGCTGGAGTATCCTTTTGCTGGCCAAGTAGATGATGTATTGTGTGTTTCAGCCAATAAATGCTGTGAGAGAATGACTAATGAAATACGACCTATTGTAAAAGAAAGTACAGAAAATTTATTGTTAGACTGTGAACTACAGTGGCGGACTTAGGTTTTGAGGACCCAGTGGCTAATAATTTTTGTTATTTTACATAGAAAAAATTATAAGTGAGCCCACATTAAGACCATGAATCTCTAACCTCTACCTAAATATATTTTATCCGTTGTACTTGGTTTTCATCGTATTTAATTATGTTCAAATTCATTTTGTGAAATACAAAAATAACGACTGATCTAATTAGAGGTAATTGCTCTTGTGTCTGCACAAGTTGGTACACTGTGTGTTTGTGCGTTTTTTATTCTTTAGTAGGGATAGAGTTTGTTCTCCTTTTCATCTCATATCAGTTAGGTTTTCAAATTTAGATTTATTTACGAATTTCCTACTCGATCTTCTCGTTATTTAATCGTACTTATTCGCTGCTCGTGTGGATATTGGTTTATCTGAAAACGCAGTGCATTGCATCAACAAAATAATGGGTGAATCATGTTACAATAAAACAAAAAATGTGTAAAATATATCGGGAAATTATTATGAAATTTCTTTAATCAATTTCGTTTCAAGGTAAATGTTATTTAATCATTTTTATTACTTGTTTTCTATTGTTATATTTAAAAATCTTTCTAAATATATGAACGTCAAATTTCTTGTTCTTGCATATTATTTAGCAATAATATGAGTAATAACGAAGACCATTGTTTTGTACACTTCTAGCGGTGGAAAGGGTAGTCTTGGGTGTAAATGTGTAAATATGGTAAGCCTTAGCACTAGTTAATATTAATGGTGAAAAATATTGTTGTTGTAAGTATGTCGGTAGCAAATATATAAGCAAACACTTATATTATGTTGAGTGATAGTCAAATTTATTGAAATATTTATGTATAATTTAAGCAATTGTAAACTGTTATGTTATTAGGTATTACAATTTGCCAGGTTGCATTAGCAGTCGCATTTAACATCCCACCCGCCTTCTGTTATTTTGTTTTTGTTGACATCGTTCAGAAGGGCGTGAAATCGTTAAGGTAAATGCTGTGTGAACTTTCCATACTTTACTTTGTGGAGAAAGAAAATTTTGTATTTGCATCCACCCCAATCTTGTAACTTATGTCTATATACTGTCTAGACTCTTAGAATTTAAAAACAAAACTTGTAAACCTTTGTAATTGAACTTTGAAAACCACTTTATATTTATCCGACCTATGTAGACTTTCTTTGCGTAGATTTCTTCTAGAAAAAGTAAACATCAAGCACATCCTTAAGTTTAACATCAAATATGGATAACTATTGAAAATGCAAACCCACCTTTGAAAAGTAGCAATGTTAAACTTCCACTCCACTAATGCTTGATAAATAAAACTATCTTTAACTGGAGCTTAGCATATGTATTTAATGTTGTACAAGGTGTTTGGAAAGTCACTGTGCACATGTATATCTATTAACAGACATGTTTCAATATAGAATACAGGAGGTAAATATGAATGATGATTATAAACAATGTTGAAAGTGATCCCCGTTGGCATCAATACAGGCCTGGATCCTTCTTATTTTGTTTCTAAACACTGCTATCAGTTGCTGGCTTCAAATAGACTTAATAAAATATGATTACAAAACTGCACAGTGACTTTCTGAACACCCTGTAGTTAGACGTGTCCTCTCATTGGCATGATTCTGCTTATAATATGTTCCCATTTCGTTGTGATAATATTATAAAATAATGTTTGGTAAGCCCCAAGGTTTTTATGTCTATTACCTGTTAGTCATCTGTTCTCAAGAAAACATAATTTAAATGACTTGAACTTATCCCCATAAGACAAATTCCATTTCTAGAATCATGTTAATTAGCCATTCTCTGAACATTTTCAAATCATAGATAAAAAAGAAGAAAATTGTACATAATACTCCAAGTGAGGCCTGATTAGCAGTTTTTAAAAAAATGCAGAGTTTCAAGTGTGTGTGTGTGTGTGTGTGTGTGTGTGTGTGTGTGTGTGCATGTGTGGAGGGTTGAGCATTAAGAGTAGCTTCACAGGTGGCATCTTTTTAGCTTCCCTCTGGTCAACAGTTATAATGTAGGAATAGATGTGCAAGAATCTAGTAAACTATGATCAAATCTTACCATCATCCTGTTGGTTTTAAAACCATTGTCTTTGAAAATACCATAACTTCAACTTTCATTTTTATATACATTTTCTCTACATAAGTATAGTGTCTTCACTTTTTTGACACAGCTAATGCAACCCATGCATAACCAATCATATTACATATGCATGTTATGTGATTAATGTACTGTAACTTTTCAAGAAACGGTAGCAGATGAGAATGCCATGTATGTTAACTATCATTACTGCTACTAACCAGTCAATTAAAATGTATAATGTCTTTTTGCTTCAGTGTCTCTAGCAAATAGAAAAAATTTAGAACTATTTTAAACATTTGTTTACCCTGTAAATTAGTATTAACTACATTCATCTTTAGCAGAGTGAAAATAATAGCAGCTTTTTTATTTATTTCTTTTTGATGCAGGTTCAGTGTGGATATTTTTATTGTAACTGGACTTGAAGTAAGTCTACAGCTTAACAACATTCTTTATTAATTTTTATTTAGACTGTAAAATGCACCAGGAAATACTAACTTGGTGTATAGTGCACGTTTTTCAGTAAGTAGTTTTGAAAAACTATTTTTCCTTTGGTAGTTTACTGGTCATTAACATATAGTAATTGTGGCTTTTGTGAGATATTAAATGCTAATTTGTGTTTCATTTACTTGGCAGTTTCAAAAAGTGACTTCTATAACTTTTTCAAGATCTGTAAGTTATAAAGATCTATAAAAGGTTTTGCTTACTTCAACAAGTGCCTTTTGTGAACTATTGAGAAATCACTCCATTGAACTTTTAATTATTACCATGTCTAAGGCCCCAAATGAAAATCTTGTAACCTACATTCTTGTTGTTGTTGGTGACGGGGGTGTTGGAAAATCTGCACTTACGATTCAGTTCTTTCAAAAACTGTTTGTTACTGATTATGATCCAACCATAGAAGACTCGTACATACAACATACAGAAATAGATGGCCAGTGGTGCGTTCTCGATGGTAAGTTTTGTTTTTCACAACACTACTCTTTTATATGCTCTCTTTATATTTTCAATTAATTTTGTAGAATATTTTAGTATGCAAATTTTATTTTAGTATTTGTTTTATTATTTCTTTTTTTGGAATGAAAATTATTATAGAATTGCATGAACTGTGATTTTGCAGATTATATTTCAGGGCATTTATATTTTAAACACTTTCACTTGTAAAATGCAGTACAAAAACAGGATATTATGAAAAGTTCTTGACTAAATGCTTGATAATTTTTGTTTTGCATATGTTTAGCAGTTTTTAAGCTTATTACAGTGTATGGTTTAAGAAGTGACAATTCTATTTTGGGCTAGTATTCTCCCATACAAGAACTGTAAATATGTGCACAACTTTTATGCAGTTTTATACATAGTCATCATCTGATTTTTTTTAATCATTAAAATTTGTCTTCCTCATGTAAACATCTCAAATATTCAATCTTAGGAATACTGGACTAGAGCAGTAATTTCATTTCCTTATGTTTCAATACATTGTAGTTATATTTTCTCAGTCTTAAAAAAAAATTAATTGTATGTTTTATATACTACCAGACATTCTTTATCATTATACAGTTTAATCCTTTTTGCAGGTTCTTAAATTAAATCACAGTTGTAAAAAAATAAATATCCAATATTCAGTTTTTTTTACCTTTTCCTAAATATAATTAAAATAGGTAATTAATGAACTTCTAAATTGATTAGCCCTTTTTTCATCTCTGTTTGGTACCTGGTATTTTTGTTTTTATCCTTGAAATAGTTACTGTTGATGATATTTTGTCAGGAAAATTAATATATATTTTATTTCAGATATTAAATTCACACTAAGCATAGAAAGAAATATATATATATATATATATATATATATATATATATATATATATATAAGGTACCAGTTGGTCTTTCAAGTTTCTACTTACATATACACTGATTGATGAAGAAAAATAAAAATGAAAATTTTTAAACTTGCTACTTGTTTTTCAAGAATCATTGACTCTCCTCTTAAACTTTTGTGATGTTTCAACCTCTGTTGTTGCTGACAACAACTCATTCCATAAATTAATAACCTTGCTAGAAAAATAAAACTGTCTTAAATGAGATCTAGCCCGTATTTCCCAAAATTTAAACTAGTGCCCTTAATGTCTTCAGATAAGGCATAAAGAAATCAAAGGCTTTTATCCTGTCTTTATCATAGATAATATTCTAAACATCAGTAAGATTACCACTTAACTCTTTCTTTCCTTAATGTTCATAAGAATGGTGAATCTTTTGTGTGTGTGTTCTATAGACCTTTTATTTAAAATTACTTCATATTTCTTCACAGTTTCAAATAAACCATAAGAAAAGTTTTTTTTTTAGCTTATTTTAGTACCTGTTCAACTTCATTTCTATTCACCGTCTACTGAATACCTCTCAGATCATTGACCAGTAATTCACAAAACTACTGGTTCTTGTTGATCAGAGAACCGAGCTCATCTACCTAGTCTAAGCTGTTTTTCTTTTGACAATACAACTTAAATCTTTTTTTATGAGTCACTACAAACCTTAAATGTTAAAGTCAAGAATACTCTTCCCAGCTGAGTTTTCAGTCCAAATAAGAAAAAAATTGCTTTTCTCTAAATAAAATTTTATACATATATTAGTATCCATTGTGAATTTCATGCTATTCTGTGTGTTCAGTTTTCAGTTCAGTTTATTTAAGAAATAAGGACTATACACCCAGTATGAAATTAAAGAATAAAAATATAAAAAATATACAATCATGTAAAAGAAAGAAGATCCACATAATTAATCAAGTGTGGGTCACAATGAACAAATATTGTTATAAAATATTGAATTAATTAAGATTCCTTTCATTAAGTTTTGTGCAATTTAAGCATATTGTAACATTTTAATATACATTTTTTATGTATATAAATAATTTTTTGGTTTCTCTGTGTTAGTTATCCATGTCTTTTAATACTGACTTAATATTTAAATTTATCTTATTTCACTTTGAAAATTAGTAAAAAATTTTGATTCTTCATATAAACAACTTTTTCCTTGTTTACTCTAGGAAGTTTTAAATATCCTTCTTCTTCAGTTCTTTTTTGATTTATTGATTTTATTTGTTGCCAGTTTTGAATATCTGCAATGAATCTATTCAGTTTTTTTTAACATATAATTTACACAGCAGTAGTATATTTCAATTTATAAAGCTAATTTAGTATAATCATATTGTGACAATGGTAATACACACATAATATATTTTATAAATAAATTAAAACTGTTTAATATGTACTTCCCCAGCAGATGATACCATATTATAGAATTGAATCAAACAATATTTTTCAATTCATTCTTGTGTAAATATGATTTTAATAATAAAGCCTTACTACTGATATCTTTATTTTTGTCTCTTTAGTTGAATGTGTTCTATCCAATTTAATTTACAATCTAATATTACTCTAATGTATTTAACACTGATTTTTGTGTGTAATTGGATTAAAATTCATATTATTCTTAACACATAAATATGTACAAATAGTTTTAATAAATTATCATTTTGCTTTGAAATAAGTTTTTATTTAATTTTTTGTGGAAACTTTCATGAGCACTGTTTTATTTACATTTAAAAATAAATTGCTATCATTCCAAATTCTTATGCATTTTAAATCATTATCATACATTCTGTTATGGATTGATGCTGAATCATTTTCAAAACATTTGTTCATTAAACTTAATTTCTTAGAAAACATTTAAATATAATAAAAAGAGTAATAAACTTAATGAGGGTACTCCAACAATTAAGTTATTCTAATCACTTATTGTTCTAACTGCTTGTTTAGTATTCTTATGTTTATGATAGGAGGGGCTGAAATCTCAATTTTTTTCTTGTAAAAGGAAGAGGGAGAGAAGGAATCTGATACAGGTGTTTAAAATTGTAAAAGGAAAGAATAGTGTCAATACATTCTTTTTCATATTTAACAGTGAGAATAGTAGGACAGAGATATACCCTTGTGTGGTGTATATAAATATATATATAAAGGAGACTATATTATTGTTTTAATGCTATCTTATAATTCAGTTAAACCTGGCTAAGTTTTCATTCTTATTACCTTTTTTTTTTCTAATTTATTTGGGAAAATTTTAGCTTACAAATCTTTTAATATTCTTTCAAAAGATTACTGCTTATGTATGTACATTACATAAAATATTTTTGTGAAAAGTTTATCTGTTGTGTAGGATAAGCCATTGCTGGATGGAAGAACAGAGGGTTTTACAAATGGGGTTCATTTACATTAATCTTAGACCATTGCACTTTATGATTTACATTAATGACATAGATGAAACCATTGTTAATAAATTACTATGAAATTGCAGATGATATTGCAGGTTTGGATATTGCTAACTGCAAACAGGATGCAGCTCATTTACAAAAGGATTTAGTAAATAGAGCAAGTAAATGGCAGATGAAATTTTGTTTTAATAAATGTAATGTAATGTACAAGGGTTATCATAAGTTGAATTAAGTATAATTTGGATGAGAATAACCTTAACAGTGTTATGAAGGAAAGGGATTTTGGTGTAGTGTGCAATCAGTCTCTAAAGCCATCCATGCAGTGTACTGTTGGTAGCAATAAGGCAAATAAGAATTTTGGTTGTATCCAGAGAAATATTGAATACAAGCTTAAAGAGGCTATAATTTTATTGTAGTCACTAGTTAAGCCACAATTGAAGCATTGTGTTTAGTTTTGGGCTCCTTACCTAAGAAAATGCATCAGATTGTTGGAAAGTGTTTAGGAAAAGGTTGGATTTTTGTCCAAGGAGAATCTGAAATCTCTCATTGTTTTCTCTTAAAAAAAAAAAGTTAGAATGAGATATGTAATATTTTAAAAGGAATTGATAGTGTTGATGCAATATCTTGTTTTCATGATTAACAGTGAGAACAGTTGGACTAGGGAACACAAATATAAATTTTGGCAGGATATGAGTTATTTTCAGCTGAGATTTTCATTTTTTAACAGAGTGATTGGCACTTGGAGTAGGTTGCCTTCAGATGTTGTAGAGATGGTATATTTGAGTGAGGTTAGTAGATAGCTTGACAGGTATATAAAAGATAAAGGGTGGCTTTAATTTTTTTTAAATTTATTTATAATTAGTTTTAGTTTAGAGGAATGAAATAGTCAAGCTGGGCCAGTAGGTTCCATGTTGTCCCATGACATTGATATTGAAGGCTAGTTGCTTGTCTCTTTTTAAGTTGCTGCATTCATTTTGTATCCTCTTGTTTTGTAGTACAATTTCCTATTTTGGTATTTTGTTTCCTTTATATTAACCATCATTTCTAACATAATTTTTTAACTTATTTTTCTTGAATGACAGTCTGTTGATGATTTAGGATCATTCATTTCACTTTTACATTCAGAAATTTTCTTTCTAATTTTACATACATTCTGTTTACTCATTTAGCATGTATTATAACATGCTGGCATGTGCATAGTTAGTCTTATCGTACTTACATTTGTACTTTTCTGGTTTTCTTAACAAGAAAGTGAAAATGTAAATACTCTTCATTTCATGACTGCAGCTCAGTTTCCAGCTGTTCTTAATCTAATTGGCATTTCAGCTTTGGAACAAAAGGCAGTATGGTGGCTGTATAAAAGTTAATGGCATCCTGACTGGAATATTATGATGTAAAAAATTGGCCAATCATGCTTGAGCCACAGTAAAGGTGATTAGAAGAAAATTGAGTTGTCTTAAATCTCTGTTAAAGTTATAAAAATATCACATATTTCAAATGCATATAACCATGACTTTTTTTTTTTAAATATATATATATAAGCAATTTTATAGTTATGACAATCAGATGTCAATAGTTATCCTGGTTATGCAACCATCTAATAGGTACTGATATGTTTTACTAAATAGTAATTAATAATTTAATTATTATGCTAATTTGTTGTTGTCCAAGGAAAGCCCTGACAGAGACTTTTTTGTATCTTCTAGCCATTGAATAGCACACCACTCTTCTGATATAATTACATACTTTTTGTTGGCTAGTCTCAATTAACTGTTCTCTAATGCACAAACTTTTGCTTGCTAGTAGCCTTTAATGCCCATCTAATTATATGTATATAATACATTTCAGTTATGTTTAACTATGCAAATAAGCATGCGACAACCTTCCTTTAGTTGGAGTTGAAACACCCTCCTACTGCAGCTCACTCCATTCATGCAGTTGGACCCAGTCTTCACTTTGAGATCTCTCCCATGTGAATCACTTTCTCAACATGCCTTGGTTCACCAACAAATTGTAACTGCTTCTAAGTTGGGTCTTTCTTCCAAGGCTTTTGATGACAACCTTCAATGTGTCTGATGCTTATTTTCACACCCATAGTGCTTGGGCATCCCATCATTATCCACAAATATCACATTAATTATGAACTCTTCTTTTTAAGCAGGCACCAAACCTTATGCTACCTGCTGGGTTGTTTGGTCATTTGCCCCATTATTTCATTCTTATGGGCTCAGTTTTCATAATTTTCCTCAATACCCAACTTGAAATTAAATAGGTGGATTGGATTATCCACTCTACTCAATATTTTGTTCATTTGAGAGTATTTTTCTCAATTCATATGTAAACCAAGTCCAGCCTTCTCTTTTCTGTCTGTGATCCAAGGAGTTTTTAGTTCAGAGGGCATTATCTGCACCTTTTCTTGTGTGAGAGGTTCTCTCTCTTTGGCAAATTGGTCATTATTGGAGTATTTTATTCCTTTGGGCCATTCCTACATCATTTCTTAAAGTGGGTACCACAAGATCATTGCTACTCCATTAGGGATCTTCTAAATTTTCAAATATCTCTTCCTGTTTCCTCTCAGTTTGACTTCTTCTGAAAGTTAGACAGGGATAACATGATGGTAGGGGTACCTATTCTTTTTACCCATCCATTTGGTCATGTCTTCACAGATGCCTTGTGTCTGGATTCAATGCATGCTGCAATACACAAAAAATCTATAGAAGAGTTAGGTCATCATATCAACCCTTTGGAACTGCTTACTGTTTGTGGTGTGAGGGCTCATTTTCTGTTATTTCTGCAAGACATGGCAGCTGTGATTCATTCCATTTACTCAGTGGTTGCTTCTTACATCACCAGTCACTTGATCCTGGTCCTCATATTCCTGCTCTATAAATCTCTTCTTCTAGACTCACAGCCATCAAATTCATTTGCTGGCTTGCCACATATGAGGTGCCCTCAATCTTGTTGCAAATTGTTTGTTCTATCCTGACAAAATTCTACCAACAGTTTTCTCTCAACCCCCATGTATTCTGGTAACTATATTCTCAGTGGGATATTCTTCAACTGGGTGCACTTTCTACTCACTTGAATGCCAAGATTCCTGTCTTTTTGGTTCTCAGTTCCACTTGCTTTGGCTGTGTTCAAGTCAGGATTGGAAAGACCATTCCTTTATGCATGCTGTAATATCTTTTTACCAAGCAATTTCTCTCATCCATTCTATTCCATACCTTTGATCCTTCTTGTGACTCATTTCTTTCTGGCTCAACTGTTGTTTCTCTCCCTATCCCTTCTCCATGACCTGTTGAGGTAGATTCCTAAACGTGGTGAGGGAACTACCCAGAAAAGGTTCTGTATTTTCAGTTATCTTTCTCTGGTATTTTAACATATTTGCCATGCAGCTTTATACTATGTTAACTTGCTTGTTGAAGTGAACCACTACAAACTGTTTCACTTTCCCTTCCTTTAACAACCATTTGCATTCATTTTTTGTCACCAGTTGAGTTTACAGCATGATCCCAATCTTCATTTCAGTGGTGTTCTTCTTCTTGTGGTTACTGAACCAAAGTTCTTGGGGCTTATCTTTGAAAGTACATGTACTTTAATTTTTCACATTAAGTAGTTTCATGTCAAGTGTATAAGGCATGGAACATTTCGTATACCCTTTCTTTCACCTGTTTTGGAGTGGATTAGTAGTCTATATTTTGAAGATCTATTGTATCATCAAACATTCAAATCTATAGTTTTGCTGAGGCCCTCTGCCTTGAAGATGTTGGACTTTGTACATTATCTGGAGTGATATGCTCTTATTTAATCTAGAGTATGTACACCAAGTCCCTCAAACTTTCTTTACAATGTGCAGCCAAGCTTTGATTATTACAACAGTGCCAACCTATGGTTGTTCTTCCTTTATTACTGGGCTGTGCTCTTTCAGAATAGATGGTATACTATTCTTCCTGTTGGCTTTCATATACAGACATAACTAGTCAAATTGGGTTTGTCATTAGATGATGCTTCTCAACCCTACAATCAGCCTTTTCCATCATGTCGCACTACCATTCCCACCTCTGAGTCTTCTGAAGATGATAGATACTCTTGATTGGAATTACCATCTTCCCTTCATCAAACATGTTTCAAACCATACTTTTGTTCCCATTCTTATGTTTGGTTCAAAATTGTTATTCTTTGGGCTCTGACATGGTTTGTTGTGACACAGTGGTTGCCCATAGGATTTCATCTACAGTTTTTTGTTCCTTTCTAAATTGTATGCCATTTCTCTTGCCTTGGACCACATAGAAGCTAAACACTACACTAACTGTAGTTAGTGTACTTTTAGCTGTCTGCTAGCACTGGAATCTCTTCAAATCAGTTCTGACTCTGTTCTCTTAGACATTCAAAAATGATTTCCCACTTTTTACTGTCTTCCATTTCTAATCAGTTTTTTGGGATGCTTGGCCAAGTCAGTATTCACCAGAGTGAAGTTGCTGACACTATGTTTTTCTACTCTGACACTGCCATGTCTTTGTCTGTTTCATTTGGCAGTTAAGTTGGATGAGAAACTTCATAACAAGTTTTCCCAAATCAAACCTACTATTGTTTTTTGGATGTCTATTTCTATAAGGATCAACAGGATGCTTATTGAAATAAATGAAAGGTACAATGTAAAAGCAGACTACAATTGTATGTAGAAGTTTATACCTTTCATTAAAAGTTCTACACCAGAATAACCACAATGTTTATTCTAATGTTCTTTCTCTGCAAGTCGTGCTGGTTTCATTTCAAGATTAACATATGTATGTATTTTATATAAGACTGGGATCTTAATATATAATGATGTGCTCAAGGATTTTTCATTTTATTAGTCTTCAGTGTAGTATTAAATATAAATATGTTTTGAAATTAAAAGTAACATGGTAACTTCTCATGCAATCCTAGGACTATAGTAAATTATAGTTTTACATATGGTTATACAAGTTATAGTGTCATTCAGCTAAAAATATTTATCTTTTTGTGAAACATTCAGTTGTGGTTGTTCATCATCTCTAATGGTGCTATAAATAATATATCATATTTTGATGTCATGACAAATTTTTGAGTTATTTTATCTTATGGTTATTTAAATTGACAGTTTTGATGCACTGACATAATGGAAGTAGTGGAGTCATGTTTGTAAGTGTTCTAGGTTTTTAACTCATATAGGGTCCACACATAAATAACATGGGGAGAATAATGAATTCTCAATTAGCCAAACATAAAAACAACATAGTCTTGTGAGTCATAATTACTGGTTTTAACACTGATGCTTTAAAACAAAAGTGTTTATTAACTGAAATATAAAAGTTCAATTAATTTTATTATTGATACTAAGTGAACACTTAATTACTGTATCTGTACAAACCTGCATAAGAATATGCAGTAGTAGTAGAACATTTTATAGTTAATCTATCTATAAACATAAATACACCTATCATTATTATTGGATTATGGCTGACATATCATTAACAGCAAAGGTATCAAGCTGATACAGCAGTGTATTCTAATCTTTATAGGTAAGAATAATAGCATTTTGAATTAGTTATGCTAAATACTAGGTTGAATTTTATTTATGATATCAGTTATAGTTGCCCTGGAAAATGGACACAGTTTGTGTTCAAAATGTGTCAAAGAAAACAAAAAACGGATAACTAAGATGTAGTGAAATGAGTTGGATGATTAATTTGTACATATTCATAAAATTAGTTATTTTTTAAGTATAAATATTCTGCATCAATTTTAACGAGGGAGGTAGTTTAATGTTTAGGTATGTACTTTTCAGAATATTTTTTTAGTTTCAAATTTTTTTTTTTTCAAATTGTATTTTTTATCATTAGTCCTAGATACTGCTGGACAAGAAGAATTCAGTGCCATGAGAGAACAATACATGAGGAAAGGAGATGGTTTTCTTCTGGTATATTCAGTCACTGACAAGCAAAGTTATGAAAACATACCTTACTTTCACACTCAGATCTTAAGAGTGAAAGATAGGTAAGAAAACACATTTCCACTTTCAGAGTTTTTTGTATATCCCTATTCAGATTTTTATTCTTTCATATGTTTTGAATTTGATGATGTTTAATTTCATGGTTTAATTTTTTATATAAGGCTGATAAAATTGGCTGTTTGGACTTGTGGGATCAGTTTAATGGGAGAAAGTTGTTTTAGAATGGATTGTTTACATTTAAATAGGGCAGGGCAAGGGATATTCTGAAATAGTGATACCATCCTATCACTTCAAGGTATCTCAACCTTAATTTGCCCTCTAAGCATTGCTAAAATTTCTCGGCAGTGCACCAGTCTGTTATATCCTTTCATTTTATGCCATTGCAGCAACATGTACTGAGCATGTGACCACCCTCCACCAATCATACTATGCCACCTATACCTGTATCTTTTCAACATAATACTTGCTTTCTCGATCAGCATTCTAGGGTAGAGATGTGTTTAAACTCATCTTCCCTGTGACATGATTTTGGTTGTGCTTCATAACTTTATATCAATTTCAACTTCAAGTTTTGACTTTCTTGTGTTTAATTTCCATTGTTTCTGCTGTTTGTTTCAGAAATGTTCCTGTTTTCTAATTCTGCTCTGTTTATATGCATTCAAGATTTAATATGGCAGATGTTAAAATTCCCACCATTGGTAGAACACTAGTCCTAAGGTCTCTGGTGGGCCAACAGTATCTGAAGAAACACACGTGTTATGTTGTGTGGAGTTTGTCTTATATTCAGCCAACAATTTTTTTCTTTCACATTATGCTTTTTGTGAAGAGGGATGTAACTACTGTGTGGAAATTGTTATTTTATGGCACTTTTCCACACAAAATGCTGAGGTGGATTTTGTTCAGTGAAAAAAAATACAAACAATAAATGGAAGAAACTGTCAGAAGTCAGATAACAGAGAAACTAGTTCTGACATGTTAGAAATTATAGTTCTCAGGGGACAGTCTTTATGCATTTTAGGCAAACCATACATATTATTTGAGGAAGGGTTAATATGTTTTAACTTCCTTAAAATATACATGTAAGCAGCAAGAACTGGAAGGAAACGTATGAACAACTTCCTTTCTTGGATGTTTTGTTAAACATATGAATCCAAGAACTGATCCTCTTAGTATATTGTAAAGTACCAAATTCTTCAAGATATGTTCAGTTTTTTATCATTTCACTATAAACAAGTCAAAATGTTATTTCTTCATTTTTTTCATAGAGAATACAAAATATGCCACCCAAAAACACTTGAATACAAAATTGAAAATATCTTTTCCGTTTTCAAAGAACCACATTTTCCTTGGCATTTAATTACAAATTGCCATCTTAAGGCAAGAAAAGCCTTGTTTCATGAAAGTAGAGAAACATAATAATAATGCAAAACTGCATTGTATTAGCTACAACACTAACATTGAAGCCTCTGAGAAAATGTTAAGGAAAAATAATTTTAGAATCATACATAAATATCAGAATACCATTGAAAATAACTTAATATAAAATAGAAAAACTCCTGAATATAAAAAAGCAAGGCATTTATATCATGCCATGTTTTTTTTATTTTCAGGGGTTTCTATACCATGCCAATCCTGTGAGAAATGTAGGAGAAACCACAAGAAGTACTGACAAGAGTTTCTTAACATAACAAAAAATAAATTTAGGAACCAATACAGTGTTATTTTACTTCATTTGAGCAATTCTGGCTATTGAATTGATTGGAAATCAACAAGAATATTATACAAAATGGTTAATAACATAAGAAAAATCATTTGAAAGTTGCTTAATCAAAAACCTGCATAATTTCAATATCTTCAAAGGTCACTTTAAACTTAACTGTTTGATGTTCTATGTCATTAAGGGAACTCCAAGATCAGTAGTCATGTAGGCATTTTTTGACCAGTTTATATACATATGCCAGGCTGTGAGGCTAAAGAGGTTGCATGAATGTGTCAAAACTAGTTTCTCTGATATTGGACTTCTGACAGTTTGTTCCATTTACTGTAGTTTTTTTACTAATTGCTACACATGATATTGTGTTCTTCATTTTTCAGTGTGTTTTTCTCATTCTCCATGTTCAGTGACATTATAGCAATTTGTGTGGATGAACCTCATTTCTGAACTTAATAATTTAGTTCATTGATGTCTTTTCTGCTAAGTGTTTGGTAAGCTATAATTTTATTCTTCTTTTGTCATCTATATTAATTTAGTTTAAATTTCCATATGGAATTTTATTATTCCTTTGTTTTTGTTTGCATTTTACTTCTTTTTGCTGTTACTGTTAATATATTTACAAGTTCCTTTTTGTACTACTAGTTATGTTTAATTGTGAATTAGATTAGAGTTTGTAACTTTGTTACTTTTAACTGGGTACCTTTTTATTCTAATGTTCTTTAGAGCTGAATTTCTTTTCATGTGTTTTTGTCTTGTAAATTATCTGGGTGGACTTGTATGTTTGATATTTAAGGGTCATTTATCTTCTGAGTTCCTTTAGTGGTTTTTTTACTTGGGGTATTGCATACTGTCTTCTGTTTTAGGTCAAATTTCACAGTTCTGTATGTTTATTTCTGTGTACTTTGTAGATTTTACATTTTTGTTGGTTTGTTAGTAATGATTACTTCTCAGTAGGTTTAAGTTGTGTCTTTGGCTATTTTTCAAGACATTTTCATGGTCTCCTTGAGTTTTATCATTGGGTTTCTACCTTCCATTTTGTTCTCTCTCTATCCTTCTAGATCTTCTTCTTTTATCTTCTGGATCGTACCTCATCAATGAGCTATTGAATGGGTGGTACCCACTCACCCAGGATTTAAATTTTGTGTATTTGGTGTCTCAAAAATACTTAGGAGATTAGAGTCTCGCCATTGCTCTTTTGTAGCTGTTTTCTTATTTGGAGACACCTCACTTTGTGCTGGAGTTCTACCTCACACTAGATAAAGAGCATATCTGTTCCAAGAGTATTGTTAAACCACAAAGGTTTGTCTTTTTTTATAATTGTGGCATATTTATACTTTCATGATGGTTGTTTTCTACTTATTTGATTACTTTTAAACCCTCACTGGATCCTTCATCTTTGTAATGTGGGATTTTAGTTTTGGGAGAGTGAAGGTTGTGCTGTTTCATAAGTTAGCATTTTCTTATACAGAAAATGTATTTCTGATAGGCACTTAGTTCAACTCACCCTTTCTTCCCTCTGATTTGTCAGTGTTTCTAGCTTGTATTTGCAAATTCTTAAAATTAAGGAATGTGCTGCAATTAGTATTGTAGTGCAGTATTATTGGCAAGTGGTAGCCACATGATAAACACGTTGCTGTAAAGGTGTGGAAATGAAGACTTTTAGCAATGCTCTGAAGGCAAATCAAAATTAAGATAGCTTTGAGTGTGGGGTATTAAGTATCTGTAGGAAAAATATTTTCAGTTTTGTTATAAAATGTTAACATGGCTGTAAGGGAAGCTTTAAAGTAGGACTATACAGTTGTGAAGGCCAAGATAAACTAAATGCAAAAACATAAGATACAGAGAAATGTTAAAGCCATATAACCTGAGCACGTTTAAAAAGGTGGACTTTTCTACTTTGGAGGTAAATTGAGAATGGTGGTGTAAATGATTGAGTAATATATAAATGGAATTGAGTGATGCCATGATCATTACCTGGGCTCCGAGGAAGTGTTTTGTATATTTTCAGTGTGCTGTTGTTAAGTGTATCTTATTTCTGGTGCGACAGGGATGAAAATGAGAGGATTATGTAAAAAGATGTTAGAGATGTTTTGTTTTACAGATGGTGAAGAAAAACTATGCTTAAGTTAGAAAGATTAGGGGTAAACATTGAGTTTACACTACATGAAAAAATAAAACAGAAAACAAATTAATGATTGGAGGTCACCGATTCTAGGTTCTAGATTTATTTCACTTGGTTGAATAGTATTTAGATTAGCAGTCCAGTAAGCCTTTTTTTCATCTATATATCAGCATTAATTTCAAAATCAGATCAGTTTCAATGTTGATTAGAGTTATATTGTTAATAGAATAAGGTTTTTTACAGTATTAAGTGACAAGTAGATCTTTTTCAGTTTTAATAGAAGATCTGTAGTTGTTGAACAACTCGTTTGGATATGTTCTGCATGCTGGAAAGTGCATTTTTATATTAGATAAGACAAATGGTATTTTATAAAATACACTTTTAGAGAAAAAACTCAACCTTAAAAATAGTATTGTACTAATTCATTAACTTGGTGATGTTTAGAGCAAATGCTGTTTTTCAAGCCCAGAGCTCAAACATGTTAGCTCAAAGCATCATCAAGTTCATAAATGGGATTTTATGTTGTGCAAGTAATCTTTTTAGAAATTTTACAGTTTCTCTGACTGTACTTGCCAGAAAGAGAGTCAGAAGTTTTTATTAGTTTGCAGATATGAGAATGAGCTTTATTACATTCATAAAAACTACTGACTCTTTTTCTGACAAGCACAACCAGAATAGTACAATTTTAATAGCTAATCTATGCATGGAGGTGGGTATCTATTGGAAATATTTTTCAGGTAAGGAAAATCTTAATTTTAAGAAAGGTGAAAACTATAGTTAAATTAGGCTCAATAACCTGACACAGCTCAAGGTTTTACTTTATTTCACTATTATATTTAAACTTTTAAGAATAATTGCATATTATAAATTCAATTATTGATTTTCTGTTGTGGGTGGCACATAAAATTATTTTCTCAAAATAGCAAAATAACGTGAAATATACTAGTTTCTAAACATCATCAAGTTAAAGTGTATGCAGAATATGTCAATAATACAGATGTTTATTTATGCTTTGATGTATTTTTTCTAAAATGCTTTTTATAGTTTTCATTTTATTTTTGTGTATATACATATATATGCTTAATTGTTCTTTAAATTAGCTTTGAATTGTTATAATGTTATATAATAACAAATATGTGAGCAGAGAGTTCTAGAAGCAACTGTTAAATGATTTGTTTAGGGATACCTACCCTATGTTGCTGGTAGCCAATAAGGTTGACTTAGTTCACCTTAGAGTTGTGTCAGAAGAACAAGGAAAAGAATTGGCAGCTTTGCTAAAGGTAAGCACATAAAGTTTAAATGACAGTTATTGAATGGAGTTTTACATAGATGAATTGTACAAATCTCTTAAAACTGCACCATGTGTATCTGTGTATTGCAATAAATACTTATATTTTCTCTGATCAGATTATTGTTTATTTACCTTTTTATGAAGCTTCATGCTTATCTAAATGAGAAGTGGGTAAAAGTGAGAACTATTAATGGCATTATTACAGTGGAATAATTGTTTGTTTTTGAGCTAAACCACATTAGGCTAACTGCTGTGCTCACCATATGGATTAAAACCCTGGATTTTTACCATTGCAAATTTATATACTTTTGGTGTTCCACTGTGGGACAGAGTGGAATAATATGGTTAACCCTACAGTAGGTGTACAAAATTAGTGTAACCAATTCTCACCATATATTGTTAGAAATATGGTAATTGTTCAGTTCATGATGGTCCAGAAGTTAGTTGACCTTTAGGTGTGGAATAATCATATTTGCAGCAGCAACATTTTGTTGGCCATTTGTCAGTATGTCCGTAATGCTTGTGTACTGTTCATGTGCACTTGTACATTAATCTAAAATGGATGATAATGTACTGATCTGGATACCTTTGAAGCACCATATATTATGCATTTGATTTTCTTCAAATACTGTAAAGTATCATGCCCTGTAAGTTTGTTTATTTTAAAGCTTACTTTAAACTTTATTTAATTTAAACATCTACTGTTTTTTATAATTTTTTAGCACTTCTTCTACTCTGAATAAAAAAAAAAAAATACAATGATTAAACTAATAATATGTATAAGAAAAATGCAAACCATACAAAGATACCTTCCTTGTTCTTCAGATCCCTTACATAGAGACAAGTGCCAAAGATCCACCACTCAATGTAGATGCTGCTTTTCATGAAGTAGTTCGTATCATCAGGTACAGTAGGTTATGTATTTTATTAGCAAAATTTTTGTGCTGTATTTAAGTATATAGTACCTTCACCGACAAAGTACAGTAAGACCCTTCTTTAAACTGATTTGTTATAGAACTTGTGTATCCTAGAAGTATTTTTTCATGAGAACGAGAAAAATAATTAGAAAATTCATAACTCTCTGAACACTACATTTTCATGGTAATGGTAATAGTGTACTAAATAATTGTTGTTGAATAAAATAATGCAACAAAGAGTATAGAATAATAACATGCAAAATATAGACTTATCCTGTAACTATCCGAATTATTCTGCCATTTCTACCAATGCAGTATGAACTACACAATATTGTTTCCATGGAAAAAAAAACATTTTTCTAGGAAATGATCTACAAATATCTGTACAGAAAATAATGTAATATTACACTTTATTTGATAGATGAAAACCTTGCATGTCTGGTGGTTATAATTAATATAGTTTAAATGTAAATGAGAACTATATGTATTGATGAATCCTGAAAGATGTGGCAGGAGGGGTCCATTTTTCTATTTGATGGCTCTTTAACCAAACAAGATTTGAAGACTAATAGCAAGTTACTTTTCCCAGCAATTATGATATTTTATTGAGTAATTTACCAGTGTCTAAATATAGTATTTAGACATCATTCACAGTTAAGAAACAATGCTTTCAGTTACATATCTCCATTTGTAATATTTAAATAATTGTGTTTAGGACTCTGTGCTAAGGAACCCATCCTGATTGCTAAATGGGGTATTACTGTGTTTGTTTAATTTTCCTACTTAACCTGCACGTATATGTACTTTGAAAAGTTGGCTGTGCACAATTATTTAAGGTTGCAAGTTATTACATTTCCATGCTGCTCTATCTCCTGTGTTTAAAATTCATTTATGTTTATATTGAACACTGGTATATGTATTCAAATCCATTTTTATTATTGTAAAAAACAAGAACAAAAACATAGCTATGAAAAGTAACAACACTTTTTTTTATCATTTCTAGCATTTTAGCTGAACGTTTTTATTTTTCATGTGCTTTTAAATCCCTGTACTAATTATTTTTGTTTTCATACAAATGTAAATTTTGTTTGTAATTAATTGTGACAGTTGCACAAAAGATAAAGCATACAATCCATTGTAACACTTAACCAAAAACATCTGAAGTCTTGTGTAATTTTTTTTTAAATTGAGAGTGTTTTATAATTTGTATACTCATAATTAGATCTTAATGTAATATCATGGTTTAACACAATAAAAATGTATTGTTCCAGGTAACATTATGAAAGTAAACTAGAAGGCTAAAATGTTAAGAGTAAAACTTATCTTGTTTTTACACATATTTTTTACTTGCATATGTTAATGTTTCTAGTTAACATTTCTACGCAAGTCTGTGTTAGCATTTTTCCTCTGAAGCTAGTTTATGCAATGGAGATATCTACCACGAGCTAGGATTCCTTTATTATATAAAATCATTTAGGTTTGGAATTGTTATGAGATTTAACTGTTTAAGCAAATGTGAACTAGTTTAACTGCAATTTCTGAATGCATTGATTCACTGAATCTATTCTACAGCTGGTTTTATTGCATTGGAAAAAAACGGCAACAAAATACTAGTATATGGAAGTTTGAAACTTTAGAATTACTTTTTACAGATTGTGTTCCTTTTAAAATAAAATAACTTTTTTACAATTGATACTTGTATGAATTTAGAGCTTTGAAATTAAAAAAAAATGTGATATTTTTCAAATAAACAGTAAAGAATGTTTAGCTGTGCTATATATTTTAATTACTGACTTTTATATCTTTCTAAATTTTTGTAAAACATATCTGTGAAGATTTATTTCATAAACCTGTACATTTAATTTTTGTTTGGTTCATAAAACACTATGCAATTTCATATGATATTTATGATCGCTTCTCACACGTGAATATTTCTGCTAAAATTATGCAATTTTTTCATAGAAACATGTCTGAAGTTAATTCTCTGAAATTGAATCGATTGTAATGTTCAAAATCTATAAACATTTGTGGTCAAATATCTGTAGTTTTCCAACTAATAAACATTTATCACAGTCATAGCTTCTAAGGTTTTGGTGTACCAACTGTAGCAAACTTACAACAGTATTATTAAACTGTCTCCTTGTGTATTGATTTAAAAACTTTAGGTGATGTTTTCAAAAATTCAGTTGGCCCAACAATACTATTATTTACGTACATATATATGTTGTTGATTCTTATGCTTGAGAAATACTTTACAAATTTAGAGAACAGCAGGATTTTTGCAGCACGTATTAAACAATATAAGTTATATACATTTCTAAATATATATTTAATAAAACAAACATTAACATTAAAATATATATTAGTAAACCTGTTATGTTGTGCTCTCATGCTACATTTTGTTTATGTTGTGTTACAGAAAATGATTTTTTTTTCTTATGTGTAAGGATGTGGCACTATCTATGAATGTAATTATTGTTAACATATTTCAAAGGTAAAAAATTATCAATAATCGTAATAACGTTGGGTAGAGAAAGATGTTAAATCACCATTAACATGCCCCTTGTTTGGTTGAGATTGGCCTAGAGACCTAGTAGTAGTTAGAAAATGGACAGATAGATAGACACACAGGTTTCTGTGCTTCATATATATATTTGACAATGTTTTAAGACAGGAACTAGTGTTTGTGAGTTCACTAAGTAATATATGCTATTTTGTTTGTGCATTTCTTTCACAAGTTAAATTAGTTACAATACTGAATATAATTATTTTGATTTGAATTTGTTGTCAATTATTATACTTTTAATGATTGATTTGTATTGTTAAACTATATTATGTTTTTAGGACTAATTTAAATTTCTTAATATAGTTAAACCTTGTTAAATATTACATTTATGGCAGGAAAGATTACTAACAGCAATGCTACCCAACAGACAAAACAATGCATTGTAATTTTTATATATAAATACAGGAAAGAGAAACATGTATATATATTTAGTTATGATGATGGCCTGGTTGATTTTTATTTGTAGTGTACTTTTGTTGGTTGTAATTATTTCTGTTATATACTATGCAATTTAGAGAAGATGTTATACACACCAAAATGTTATTTCAAGATAAAGAAATGTATACTCATTATTACAATTTAATAGTTTAATAACAAAATGACAAAAAATGTGAAATCTTCTATCACATTAAGTTTTTTTCATTGGGAAGAAAATTACTGTTTTATTATCAGTATAAAACACAGGCAACAGATTGAGGGTTATAAAAGAGATTGTATAAAAATTAATGAAGTGTTTAATATGTCTGAAGATATATATTATTAAATAGAATTCTAAAAAGACCTTTTTATTGATTTGTTGTCATCATTTCAAGTAATAATCCAAACATCCAAAACAAACTTGTAATAAAAATAGTAATACAATTGGTAGCTCACTACAGTTCTCTGCTTTAGTTCCAAATATATTTTATTATTTCTCAGTAATCTTGTCTCTCCAGAGCTACCTGAATTTTTTGTGAAATTTTAAGCCTATTGGTACTTGAATATTTGTAAGTATTAATTTGTCAACTTGGCTACTATCTTTTTTGTGTGTGTAAATCTTTTATATTTGCACTTATTATCTTTCACTTTGTTTTTAACATACACACATTTGTTTCATAATTTCACTTAAAATTTTTTTATGGCCCAACTTGGTTTGGTTGACCTTTAAGTTCTCATATTGTGTTTACTCCACACTGTTGTGCATATTAGTGATTTGAGTCTGTAATTTAGTGTAGAATATTTATTCTTACACATAATTATATGATATTATACTAAACTAAAGAGGGGATTTCATTAAAATTTTGATTTAATGTAAGCTTTTGATCAAATTATGAATGAATTATTCATTGACCCATTTTACCAGTAAGTAAAATATTAGAAGATTAGAGAAAATGATTACATTTTGTGGTAGGATAAATTGTTGTAATCCACAACAATGAGACATAGGTGTGTGTTTTTTCCTGTAGTACAAAGTTTGAAGCATATGATGGCATACCTGATTTTATGTTAATGTGTAGTGAAATGTTATTTTATGGCTGTAAGCATTACCATAGTAAAGTTAGATTCTGCTTAATACAGTTTTTTTTTCTTTCATTCCAGAAACCAGCCTCCATGTGTTAACAGAAAGAAGCAGAGAGAATGGTGGAAAAGGGAAAGACATTGTATGCTTTTGTAGTGCTGCAAATTTTTAATGCACTTGAAAGAAAAACTCATTTTACCTGTGAACCAGTACTTAGCTCAAAAATCAAATAATGATCTCTGAAGAGAGGTTCACTGTGCATGCATTTTGGAGCATGCAATGATATTTCTGCAACTCTTGTCTTGTTTTTTTATTTCTTTGAGATATATTATGTTTTTAAAATTTGCATAATACATAGCCTACTTTGACATTTTAAATTTACAGCAACAATTTAAAGTTCTGTCAGGTCAGATAGATCAAATAAATGTACTCTCATCTCAAAGCTGTTTGATACATATTTTAGTAAGATACTTCATCTTTCATTAAACATTTTTCTAATAAAAGTGCCCTAATCACCTGACCTAATAGTACATGTTAACATAAAAAGCAAAAAGATTTATAAATAATAACTGTGAAAGGAACTAAAAAAACTTGTATTTTCATTGTTACTTTTGAACTAAAGTATTGCTTATAAAGTTTTGTAAGTTGTATGTTTTATACTATTCTTCAATAGTTCTGAGTATTGTATTCTAGCTGCTATTTTGAAGTTATAAAGTGAATCAAAACATAACAGAAAATATATGTGTAAAGTATATATATATAGATATAGAAACTGCTAATTTTGTTTATAGTAGCTACAGTTCATGTGAAGGAAGCTCTAAATGAAGAGAGAAATACTACAATAGGAATGTGACACCAATTTAAACAATAAAAATAGTAAATGAGCAAATGTAATTAATTTCCTAAGTTGTATTAGGAATTGGTTTGGATATAAAATTTTGCTTCAATCAATAGATACCTTAAAATTTTATTTTAAAAAATGATTAAGAGAGACAACAGTAGCTTCCCTCTAAAACTGGAATTAGGAATGGAGCTGTAGGCAAATCGTGTAAAGTTAATAATAGATATAATTTCTTTGAGCAAAAATACCATTGGCAGAAAGTAAATCATGTTTATATATATTTGAAATAAAGTTTGGTGAATTGGAATCTACACTGTATGATTGAATAATGATTTTGTGTGAAGTACATAAAGATCTTCATCATATTTCAAATTAATTTATGGTTCTCAGTTTTAATGTTTAAGAAATGTGTACCTGAACTTTGTAAGATATGCATGAATTATAGAACAGTTATGTTACTTTTGAAATGCAAGGGAACAAGAAAAAGTATAACACTGTTGCATCTCTATCTGCAATGACCTTTTAGGAAAACATTCCCAACAACTAAACCAAAATATATGAACACACAAACGTTTTATATGTATAAAACTTGAGTCACAGACAATGTTGAAGGAAGGGTAAAATGTACAGAAGTAAGAAATAGGGCCCACAGAACATTAGATACAGTCTAGCAGATTTAACATTTATTCAAAAGCCTCAGTTGTAAAATAATGTCTAAAATAGGATCAGATATGGGTGTTCAAATCTACATCTCACTTCTGGAAACAGGAACTGCTATCATTGTCAGACTAGACATTGCTTTGTAGTCAACATGCCATAATGTGAATTTGAATGAATCTCAAGCTGCAAAATCATGCCCCAAACTTAAGTACTGTGAGTACAATATAAGAGTGATGGTCAAATCCTACTGTTTGATTGGATAGGAGATTACAATGGATGATGTTGACTAGCTGCCTTCCTTCTAGTGTGTCTTAATATGAGAGGCATCTAGTGTATGTAGCCCTTGTAAATATCAGAAATAAATAAGCCTATTTTTTCTGTAGCTACCCCTCATTGGCTTATTAGTGAGGCTGTGGTCTTAGGTTAATACCCTTGGTGGGCAGAGCACAGATAGCCCATTGTGTAACTTAATGCTTAACTACTGAAAACAAAGCAAATCTGTCTGTAGGTAGTTATACTCTAGGTAATAGTTGCTCCTAATAATGGGAATGCAGTAGAAAAATTAAAAATGAAGTAAAATTTAAAACAGTTTACTGTAAGTGGAATGTTGTATTTTCTAGAATTAGAAAGTAAACTCTCTTATTTTGTCTTTCCAGTAACAAAAAATTACTGATGTTGTCATCTTGGGTTTTATTATATTGTTCATACAAGTATGTGACTAGTTCAGGAAATGGAAAGCTAATGGCAGAAGGTAAGATTTATTTATTACTCCCAGTGGACCCCTTGTAGTTGCAACTGACTATTTTTGGTAAAGGAAGCAATTGTTGTGGTTGGGTAACACAGAAAAATGATCCTCCATGTTTTTATACTAACACATTATCCATTTTTGAAATGTAGATTTCACCCTAGTTTTGTCAATGTGATAAATTTTCACTATGAATTATAACAAATAACCCCAGTGTAATAATGCTAATAAGGAATAAATATGTATGTTACATGTAAAAATGCATTTCAGAATATAGTGTATGTGCTTGTACAAGATAAGTTCTTCATATTTAAGTCCATACATGAAGAGACATTATAAGTGATGTTTCAGGAGTATTTCAAAACTCATTTAAATTCATCATGCTTTCAGGTCATAATCTAAAGGTCATGACAGAGATTACCTGTGGTAATAGCACCCAAAAGTATTTTGGATATCCCATTTAACAGATGAAATCCAAATGCAGATGAAACACCACTCATTAATCATGGAAGTTCAATTAAGTGTGTAGCGTTTAGTGCTTGTGCCCACAACATCACAATTTCTGTAGCCTTTCACTGTCTGCAGCCAGTTACTCATAAAGAGATGTATTCAGATCAAAAGTAGAAAAGTAAAGGCATCCCTAAAGTACTTCTACTAAACATTACCTACTGTCCTTTACCCTCAAAAGTTTTAAAAAAATTCCTAAAGTAGAATAACTACCATAAAATTCAACTTCATGTTACTCCCACACTGAACCCTTGTATATACACTGGTAACTCTTGTATTTAGCTCTAAATTTAATTCATGTGCTTTTTATAGAGCTCAAAAACATTGGGATTTGGTCTTTTGAGATTTTTGAATTCTCCTCACATATAACTTCCACTGAAATGAAAGTTTTTTTGGAGAATGGGGCAGTACCTGGAACTAAAATAAGTATCTCTAATTAGATGATATGTAGGGGTTGGGTATATAATGGTAGCTTAAAACAGCATTAGACTGTCACAAAGTTTTTAAAAAAAGCCTTGGGAAGTTTCATATATTTTAATCATGTTACAAATTAAATACACTTTGTAAAGGAAAATTAACATTTAGCCTTCTAGTCTTGTTTATGTGGGAAGTAAAGTGGACAATTAATTTTTTTCACTATATTTTCAAAGCTTTTTACTGGAAATAATTTGTCCTGTTTGTTAGAAGCTACTTATTGCTTTCTACATCACTGAAGTCTGTTAGATAAAAGCTGTTGTTGAGGGGATATATGTGCACAGATTACAAGTGTACATTTGAAACTGATTTATAATTTATTTATATTAAAAAATACATGTATGTAATATGAACGTGCAATTATGAGTGAATAAACACTCATAATTAGAAAAGAAAATATATTAGAATTTAATTTAAATGAACAGGGAAGGACCAACTTAAGATTTCACATATTTTAAAAGTTTACAACTTAGCATCGTGTTAGCACGAGGTAACATAAGCTCCCCTCTCTTTTTACTTTATTTTTCAATACTTTTATTTTACAAGTTTAATTTGGGCAAGATAAATCACTCAAAAGCTTTGTGTAAAAGAATAACTCGCATTTTTTTTAAAACAAGATCTAGCTAACTCCACTAAGCTGAAATTGTGGCTGCAGCCTTGAATGAAGTTAACTTTCAATAATTGAGAGAAAATGTGTTACTAATAATTTTCATATCCACATATTTCCTAACTGGGCATTTGTAATTCTGTAATTTTAGTAGCAATAATTTGTATAGATAATGAAAGTTTTATAAAAAGTTCTTGTTTCTTTCATTTACTTTGAATATATCTTCTTGCTTTGTTCATTGCACTTAATTTTCATAATTGACTTAATTAAAGCCAGAGGTGTCTAAAATATTTGAGGCTCAAGCCCATAAATACAGGAAGTTATGGCATTTCAATATAATATCAATCATGGTTTTTTTTATTCTCATTTCTAAAGACACCAACTGAGAATTTGGAGCATCTTCATATAGAAATGTGGGTTGCCCTTTTGGCCATGGGAGCATTATAATGTGATGATCAATTCCACAATTCATTGGTAAAAGAGTAGATCATAGTTGGCAGTGGATGGTGACTAGCTGCCTTCGTTCTAGTCTTACACTGCTAAATTAGGAAGGGCTAATGCAGATAGCCCTCATGTAGCTTTTCACAAAATGCAAAACAAATCAAACCACTGTCATGAAAATATTAAAGATTACAAGTTCTATATCTGTATTACATTTACTAACGTTTTGATATTGCATGAGATACAAAAAAATGGATGAAGTTATAGATAAGATTATTTTTACTGCTTTTGTTTTTTGAAAGTTTAACCTTTCTGCTATCAACCTAAAATGCTGCTTAATCTTCACAACTAACCTGTAATTTGAAGAGCTCTTGCTAATAAGTTTCAAGATTGTATTCCAAATAATGTTTAAAAATATCTGGGTGGTCCATGGAGAAAATCAGGAATAGGTGTTAGTATATGAATGAGGTCTACAAACTCTGAAGTACAGTATGTTAAGAACTGCTCCATGTATTGTCAGTTGTTAAATGTAACAAGGTTGTTTATGTTGGGAGAAATGCTCTAATTATGAGCCATGTCAGTGGACTTAGTTGTTTGTAGTTAAGAAATGTTTTCAAATCATGAAGTATATGAATGTAAATGACCTTAGGGCAATTATCACAAGGCAAAATAATTGAGGCTTATAATTTCATGTGCTTAACAAAAAAATTTACAGATTGAAACAGAAACTACCATCTTAGAACTCTAGATGTTCATCTTGGGAGAAAGGCATGTACAAATCCCTGGAAATAAGTATCTACAGTTCATAATTTTATGATATAAGTGGTTAAAACATCTGGCAGAATGTCCCAAAATAACATGTATATATAACTGGATGTGACTGTCAAAAATTTTCTTAGCACTTTTTTTATCTATGTCTTAGTTATCTGAATTGTAGCAAGCAGTTTCAGTTAGTGTGCATTTATATAATTCCTTAAGTCTTTCTTTTTTATGTCTGTATTGATGGACATTTATACTTTAGGTGTGTATTGATATGGAATTTAATGTAGTCAAGTTGTTGCACATTGGTTGGAAGATGTGTGTTTTGGTTATGCAAATTGGCTATCTACACTGTATTCCCACTGATGAAATCACAAATTTTGGTATTGTAAATCAGTTACTATTAAACAATTGCTACAGAGCCTCTGGGGAATAAGGATACATGTTGTTACTCTATTTTTGAAAATATAGTAATACCCCATTTAGTTCTCAAGGGTTCCTGAGAACAGAGCTCCAAAAAGGGTTATTTTAATATTAAATGGGTGGGGATATGTAAGTGAAGATAATTTCTTTTGTGTGCTTTATTTAGATACTGGTAAATTTAACAACTTATTCACTTTAACATTGTCAACTTATTCACTTTAACATTGTCATCCCTAGAAAAAAATCAAATTTTTTATCAACTTGCAGTCTTGCTTGGTCACAGAGCTGTGAAATAGAAAATTGGACCTCTTCTGCCACACCCACTTGTCAAATCCTTTCTTCCAGGACTTGTCAATTCATATATTTACAACTTTATTATTATAACCAACAGATGAGAACTTTTTTTGTCTATCACATGACAGAGATTTGTATATCACTTGAGCAGAATTTTTTTTTCACTGGAAAAATATTGTATATATAGATAACATTTTAACAATTCATGTTGCATCATAGAAATGCCAGAACAACTGATAGTTATGGGACATTTTATGTTACAATTCTGTGTTCTTTGTCATATTTTATTAGGTTAAAAGTATTTAGTACACTCTACTATTAGTGTGAAAATTTAGTTTTCAAAGAGTTGTGGATTTTATTTTTTTCTCTCTCTCTTCTGAAAAAAAAATATCAAGAAGACAACAGCTCTATAATAAATAAGCTTAAGGTACTGAGCACATTCTTTGTGTAATTTTATCCTTACAATATAGTTTTAATAGTTTGATCTCTCAAAAAATAATCTCCAGTAAATGCAACCAAAATTGAAAGATATACTTATCTAAAACTGTAACTGTTAAGTATAAGAAAAATTCTTAGTAATAAAACCTGGTGGGCTAAATAAGACAAGATACATGTAAAGTTTTCTAATGTACTGTCAGACAGTCATCTACAGTTGATATATGAAACATTCATATTTATTCTCTGAATGATCACATAAAAACATTTTTAAAATTGTCAGTGTTAACAAAGTGGACTACAAAACATTATTTACTGCATATACATGTAGTATAGACATTGATATTGTATTTAAAGCAATTGCCTTTATACATCTATCTAAGGTATTAATAATATCTATAATTCTCAAAATCTGGGAAAAACAACACCTATGTTAATGTGCTAGTAGGGTTCAATGCACACATGTCACAACCTTTTGCTGACAATCAATATAGTATGTATTTGCTGTCAATTATCAACTATTCATTATCCTAGATAGAGTTCAAAGTAGAGGATAGAAAATACTAGATACCGTTTACAGGAATACTAAAAAACAAACAAATAGGTATGTATGGAAGTTCTAGAGGTTTTGCAATTACAACATAGAAACCACATGATGGACAAAAAATTTTTTCATGTTAACATCATCTTACACTCTACCTTTTCATAGTCTGAACAAGACTGATATTGTCAATTCAGAAACATCTTCAGTACAAATTGCTGAAGTACCATGACACAAACCATATAATAATGAACTGAAATGTGTATTTAAAATTAATTGCATCAGTCAGTTTCACAAACAGTGTACTATTACAAATAGTAGTTAATACATGTTTTTTAATAGTTGTAACATCACTGAATCATAGTGCCGAGGTTTGGAATATCTGACATACTACTGTTTAGTGTTTATCAGCATAATATTCAAGTGTTGACAATTGTATATAATATTATGAAGATATGAAAACAATACATTAAGTAGAAAGCAAATTTTGAGGGCAGTTGGTTATAGATAAAATGTAGTAACGTATTTGTTTGTTGCTAATAAAATATTCAATAGTAATCCTTCACAAAGACTTAAACTGAGCCACAATTTCATATGCATGCACAACATAAATTCTTTATACCAGACTGCTCCTTCTCAATAAAAATTTAATATTTATGCAGAGTATTATGGGGGAATTTAAAGTTCATCTTTTGACTGTTGGTTCGATTTGTCTTCTATATCTGTATTATTTCTAACAAATTTTATGAGATTATTTAAAGTTATTTCACCAAAATATTTAACTGGCTTATCCTTTTCTTTTGCTGAAATATAAAATATTGAAGGGTAATCACTTGTATTGTATATCTCAGGAAAATCATTTGCTTCAGCATCAAACTTTCCAAACATTATACTTTTATAATCAGTAAATTTCTTGGCTAACTTTTTGTATATTGGCTGTATCCAATGGCATGAGGAAGACAGGGAATCACAGAACTGGAGAACCACAGCTTTATCATTTGTTGTAACAAACTGATCAAATGTTGATCCGACAACAGTGTAAACTGGACCAATGTTTAACTTTGGAGCAGGCTCAGATTTGATGTAGGTTGGAAGTTTGCCTACAAAAAGTGAAAAAGTTATTTTATATGTAAATATATTTCAGAAATTATATAAATATTATTTAATCTTGTAAATTAATTTGCATATTAATGTAAGCTATAATACTGTTCATAAACATAATCATTTTTAACTCTTTCAAAAACAGTATTTTTAATTTCTTAATACAAAATTATATATCTTTTCAGATCAACTCTGTAAGTTACAAAATATTTTAGAAGGAATTTTATCCACAGAGTTCACAACAAAATATCTAATGTCACTATATTTACATGTGAAATAATTATGCCAAGCTCAGAATATTTGTGAGAACTGAAACAAAATGTAATAAAATTACTAAGCAATTCTGGTAGGAAAATAACATTTTTCCTGTCTTGCAAACATTATTCAACTGCCAGAGCTAAATTTTTATTTTATAAATAAATGAAAAAAATCAAGGCTATTAACTTATGTTGTAATTGATTGAAGTTAATCCATGATGACGAGAAAACCCACTTGTAAAGAAAAATATATATAAAAACAGCTGGTATGGGTTGTGAAAATTCTACATAAAATTTTCTCGACCCATACCAGCCATTTTTATGTATATATGATTGAAGTTAAACACAATTACACTTGGAAATAGCTTGCAAATTTAAATTGTTTGTGAAAAGTAATACAAGTAGTTTAGTGTTTGCATTTTTAGTAATTATTCAAAATAATCATGTTGAAAAAAGTATTTCTAAGACTTTGAAATATGAAGTTTTAATTGCTGGATTAGCAGCACATGAGTACAACGGTAAATACACATAAAATCATTAGCTTAACTTGAGGAAATTAATGAAAAGTAACACATCCATGATTCATTATGAAATCTTATGAAAGTTCATTACTTTTATGACATAGCTTTTGGGTTATAAAATTTTAGCATGTTTATGTAACAGCAGAAAATAAGCGTATTGGGCTTCATACCTGATAAAACAGTTTCAATAAATTTCTTCAGTTCTTCTGCACTAAATGATTCAAGAGGTTCCATTGAATATCGTTGTTTTGGTGTCTTGAAGAAACCTACATTAACATCTTCTCCACTATCATCTAAGCCAAGATTTCTTAGTTCGTCTGCAAATTCTTGTTCATGACAAATAGCAAAGGTAATTTGTCCTTTATAATCTTTGGCCACTTTGGCAACTTCTTTTCTTACCAGTTGAGTTCCTGTTAAGAAATAAACAACAATTATGAACTGTTAAGATAAATAAACAGCAAATGTATACACACATGAAAATGGTATGATACCCTCAATAATTTGCAGTTGCTGAACAGCCTACTTTTATTAACGACCTGTTGGGTAGTTGCTATGTTTGCATGCAGAAACAGATTGAATAGCTATAATGAACATTGGTACTCAATATTCATTTAGAAAGTTTGTGCAATATTTGGAACTGCAAAAGTTTAGGAAAATAAAACTCATAATGATGGTGCATCAGACTGTAGAAAAATGCATTGCACGTCTAAGTATTTTGTTATTAAAAACTGAATAAATTAAACCATAAATGTAAAGTAAATTGTCAGTGTAAGAGCAAGCTACTTACTGATAATATAATTTAAGACTCGGGAAGACTCGCTTTTGGCAAAAACTCAATCTTATGTGTACCCAGAAGATTATTAAAAGAACTTGCACATAGTGCATTATATATACATGTGAATTAAATATTTTGTGGCCTATTCTGGATATCAGTTTTTATGAGGCTGTTACATGTACAAGTGCTTATAATATGAATATAAGCAAAAATCAAGGATTTCTCTTCAAGAATATTAGTATGATATATGTAAATAAACATGTGTACTAAAAGTATCCTTCACTGTTAGCTAGTTAAATGATTATTTTTCATTCATTATATACATAACATGTTTACATTTTTAATTTCAGGAACTTTCTGCTGCATATGTTCATATCCGTTTTATTACATGAACAGCATGCTTGCTCATTTTTGCACACTGATGATAAATTAAAATAGCTCTAATATTAATTCTACTTTCTACGATAAACACACATTAACTGAAAAGAATCAGAAAAAAATGTAATTACAATAATTCATTATTTCATACAAAACCATACTTACGAATTATGTTTTCAAAACCAAAATCTACATCATAATATACTAGAACTAAAGGGTAGTTATCTTGATAGAGCCAGAGATTTTTGCTTGTTCGCTGCCCAACAAGTGGAACAGAATATTTTGTTAAAAATGTTTCAATACTATTGGCATTTCTTTCAATCTGTAAAAGAAGTATTTTTAATCAATGTTAGTTTTTTAAGAACATTTGTTTTATAGTTGTAATTTTTGTACTAAAAAAATAACAGAAAACTTCTTAAGAAATATATAATTTAGTTCTCTTAATTTTTTGATTAATCAGTCAAGTATACAATTTAATCTTACTCGCATATTTCTTGAAACTACAGAATACTTGGAGTGCTTTTAGGGGGGGGGCTGAAATTTCATGAAAAAAGTTTTACTAATAAAGATGTGCATTGAACAATTTATGATATATTTTAAATGTCAGCTGTTATGAAACTGTAGCATATACATTTAGGCATAACATTTTGTTTTCTTTCAGCGATTTTGTTCTTAGAAGAACCATTCAGGTAAAATGTTATTTTCAGAATATATGATCCCACATTCAGTTAAAATCAAGAAAAAATCAAAACTAAAAGCAAAAATACTTTTAATATACTGTTTATATGCACATTTGTTGGTGTTTAGTGTATTGTTTACAGTCCTTTATTGTGCCAGCTACAATGATGATGGCTATAAAAAGTGCTGTATGATGTTGTCTTTAATGGTTTCTGAAGCTTCCTATAAAACCTTCACTATGTGCACAACTTTTACACATTAGTTGTATAAAACAGATTTTATTATTTAATTTCCTATTTAGAATTTGTTATTGAAACTTGAACAGGAATACAGGAATGTATGGTGTCACTAAAGTAATCATTACTACTTCATAACATCCTATTATTAATTTGATTACTAAGTCAGCACAGAGAAATTTCATGCACCATAAATATTTCCAACCTCTTTGAATTCAAAATTGGATTCTTCATACTTGGAATGGTACACTTCTGGTTGAAACAACACAATGGTTGGTGCAGTCACTTTGTAATATGTTGCAATAGTTTCACTGAAAGTGTGTAGAAAGTTGAATTTCCTTCTCTTCTCACCAGCTAAAACAATAAATATTTGTGAGTTAAATTCATTTGTTTCATATGGAAAGTGCTAAAACTTTAAGAACATAAAAAGTAGAAAAAACAACTTATTCTTAATAATTTGTCCCAAAGCCCAAAATCCCTATGTTTAAATGTAATAATATAACATTATTAAGTATCAGACTACAGAATTACAATTTCATTTCTATAGGTCACTCGTTATGATCCATTTGGATTATTGTCTTGTTCTTTTCTCCTTACATTAGGAATGACAATGAACTGTTGGAAAGGGTTCAGAGGAGGGCTATGGGGATGAAACCTTTTTTTTTTTTTAGTTGATGCATCATTTGTTTGTTTTTTTATATCTATTTGTTGGAATGATATGACTGCCAAATACAAATTCTGGTGAGGTAGGAGTCATTTTTTGCTAAGACAGTTTTATTTCTCTAACAGGGTAGTTCTTCTTTGGATAGATTGCCTTCAGATGTGGTGGATACAGTAAATTAAAGAAAATTTAAGGCTATTCTTGATAGATATTTGAATGAAAATGACTGGTTTTGAGTTAGTTTTAATAGTTTAATCAATGGGATGGCCTAGATGGACCATTAGGCCCCTTGTTGTCCTTAAATTTTGTATATTTTATACAGAATCTAATACTGAATAAAATACAGATCTAAACTGTATGTATAAATGCAAAGATTTGGATGTAAGATACTTGAATGCTAAAAGCAAGCTTTAGATGCAACTTATTTACAGTGAGTCATCCAAATAAAGATACTACATAATTATTATTTCACATAATAATTGCAGTCACTTAGAACTAAGATACCAGATAGATTAAGCAAGGAACAGAGCTTAGAATTACAAGGATGGTAGTGTAAGTGCAGAGGTTGTGCTAAATACAGTGTGAATTTGCTGTACTATGGCCCATCCTGTATCTGCCTTATCACACAGTTTTAATTTTCATTTAACATAATAGTCTAAGCTGTTCAATCTGCTAAAATGAACCCTCAAAAAATAAAAACTCAAAGCCAGCCCTTTTCAACTGTCCCTTTAATTAACTGTATCCACCACATCTGAAGGCAACCCATTGCAGATGCAACCACCCAGATAGAAAAATGGTCAAAGGTCACAACACTGAGACCTGAGGTACTTTACTCATAACATTAATCCAATTTTATTGGCTCCATTCATAACAACTCTCACTTTCTTCCATCTAGCTAGTTTTCTGTTCAATGAGGCAACCTATCCTCCACACTTCTTTTTGTGACACCTTGTGAAATACTGTCTGAAAACTTAGATATACCATATCCACACCTGTACTATCATCTACATGAACAGTAGATTCTTCAAAGAATGTCAAAAGATCAGTGAAGAAAATATTTCCCTTAGTCACAGTGAAGAGAAAGTATAATTGTCTAATAATGTAGTTTGAGCAATCATAGCAATATTATAGTGTGTTATTAATTCTTAAAGACAATGAATTGCATCAACAAAAGAATATCAGTTATTTCACCTAGAAATATAAATAATGGTATTCAAATTACCATTGCTCTATGATGTAGATTTGGTACAGCATGGTGTAACAAAAGGGAAATGTTTCAAATTTAACAGAATTCTTTTGGACAGTTGCCAAGTGCATCATAATGATATAAAAAGCTTAAGATTTTGGTATTAAAAATACATCACAATGAACAAGAGGTTTTGAATTTTTACACTGTATATGTTATATTATTTAAACATTAAATATGTATGGGTTTCTTTTTAAATGTGATTGTGAAAACATATCTATGTCATAACAATTTGAACTATTTTCTTACCCTAAAAGTAAAAAAAAAAAAAAATATATATATATATATATATATAGAAGTGTATACATCTGCATTTAAATGTTTTTATTTTTGATAACACTGTGATGCAGTAAAGTAATCTGTATTATTTACTGAAGTAATTACTAAAATTTGTTGAAAATGAAACATAACTGAGCAACTTAGATACTATACCTACTAACAAGTACTCTTTAAAAAGGTTATCCTTTTCATTTCTGAAAAAGCCAATGACATTTACATCTCTCTTGCTTTTGTAACTGTCCACAGCTTTAATAGTTTTTACTTCTTTGCTTGGAGGTCTCGATTCTTCTTTCATGTATTCTATGATACCTTTACATGTAAAATTTAAAAATGGAATTAGAGTGATATAAAGAGTATAGATTTCTTTCACAGAGTCTATTATTAGTGACAGCTAATTATTATCAAGCTTACTAGATTATAAAGCTATCAAGTTTATGCATGGTAAGGGAAACTGCTAATGTTGTAATTTAGTGAAGTTTTACTGCGAAATTGGAATTTATGTTAAGAAATCAAAATATTCTTTTACATAACTTCAATAATATTACTGAAAGTTACATCACTGTCAACATTTTTGTTTACATTTATTTTATTAAATACTGTTTTTGGCTATACTTTATATTTGTTAAAACAAATGTAATAAGTTAAAGATGTTATCAATCAATACCTACTTATAAGCAAATATACAGTTAATGGATTATTCTTAAGACAAAGTGAAGGATAGAAATATGATAAAATTCCGTTCTGAAACGGAGAAGACAAGAGTGCAGGTCCACTGCTGATACAGCAGTAAGTCTAAGGATTTACAACACTAAAATTTGGGGTTTGATTCCCCTAGGTAGACTCTGCAGATATCCCAATGTGGCTTTTCTATAAGAAAACACACACACCAGAGTACACAAACCTAATACAGGCATGATATTGGGAAAAAGAACAAACTGAAAGTTATATTACTATATGACAGAAATAAGTTAGTGTTGAACAAGATGATAAATGGCATATAATTACTGCTAACAACTGAGTTTAGTATTAGAAATGCACTCTACTAACATGAGGAAAGAAAAATTATACTTATTAAAAATATTCATGCATATGTTGTTTATTAACTATCTGTTGCTTTACTTGATTTGTTTCTTCCACCTTCATAAGGATATTGACGCCCCCAACGGAAAATGTAGAGAGTGGGAAAAGCTGAAACATTGTTATTTACAAGGAGTTCACCTTCTTTACTACAATCCACTTTAGCAAAAGGCACTGGTGGAACGTTTTCCTTCATAATTCTGGCAGCTTGCTCGTATTCTGGAGCCAATGCTGAACAGGCCCCACACCTAAAAACCTCTTAAAATATTAGCTCGCATTGACTTCCAAACAATTTAGGTAAACGATAACTTAAAATTTAATATGATGATGAAATTAATTGTATACACAAAATGTACAATAATCTGAAACAAAGAAAAACAATATCAAAGATAACAAAAATTTGTTTTAGAATTATAAAAATATATAATTGTTCTGTTTTTATCTAACGTATACAAATACTTTTTACAGCTTTACTTAGTTCAGTATGTCTTTATATTTTAAGTACTTCTTTACGATGGGTATTTAAACACTACTATTTACCATGGTGCATAAAACTCCACAAGAATTAGGTCGGTTTTATCAACAACATTAGTGAAATTCTTATTGGTCAAGGTTATCACAGCCTCTGCAGGTGGTTTCCACTTCGGATCAGCTCGTTCTTTCATATATTTTACAATACCTGCAACAATTACAAAATACTTTTTAACGCATCATTCAATGTCCTTTCTTATTAATTCTATTTTATATTTTGTCAAGATACGTGCTCTGTACAATTTATAAAGCACTTATTTAAAACAATAATGTTAGCGATCATTAGATCAGTGAAGTGTAAAACTAACTGCTAAGAGATCAAAAACAAATATGAATGTGTTTTTGTGTGTGTCTTTATAGCAAAGCCACATTGGGCTATCTGCTGAGCCCACCGAGGGAATCGAACCCCTGATTTTAGCGTTGTAAATCCGTAGACATACCGCTGTACTAGCGGGGGGCAACAAATATGAATCACATCTTCAATACGTTATTTTATAAGAATTTCAATATGTTAAAGGTTCACGTTGGCCATTAAATTGTACCTGCTAAATATGAATATCTAATATGGTGTAACTTCTATGTTTGTATACAGCATAGCACTTGGATGCATCATTATAAATACAAATTTATAAAACTTTTAGAACACTTACTGATTTTTATAGGCCCAAGTTCTAGACAACCATGATTTATTGAATTTTGAGTTGCGCTAAGAGGACCTTTTTTTATGCATACAAACTTTTGTAGGTTTGTCTTAAATAATTCACTGAACGTTGATTCAATTGCTTTTATTTCTTCATCAAACCAGCTGCCTTATAATAGAGAGCCCGTAAGTAGATGTGTGCGGAATGAGACAACCCCACTTACCAAGCTACATCTCTCTCTATCTCTCCAGGTGTTTGAGTATATATATTTGTATACCCAGGAGGGTCAGGTACACTAAACCTCTTCCGTTACTTAGTTGGAATGGCCTGATTAATACATTTAGAGTAAATACAAAATGGCTGAAGTAATAGCATAACTTTAAATGTGGCTCAGTGGTAGAATGCTCTCCTCCCAAGCTACTTGTGTTATGTAATATCATTACTTTGAAAAAAAGAATATTTAAGTTGTATATATGAAACGACTAAAAAGGCCACCAAAACTACACTAAAACGGTATTTATTTTCATTGTTATGTATTTCTGTTCTATAAAGTATTTTTTGTGTGAAATTGCAAAAGCATTATAGTACACAAATCGGTGACGTGGAATGCTCGGCTTCTGTGCCTAAAAATAGGTTTAGTTCACATATTATATTTAAAGTCGCAATATAACTTGTGTTTAAATCGCACATCAATTATAACATATATTGAATTAACTGATTCCCGTTGTACCACTCTTTCGATACTGAATTTATCAGTAAATATGTTGTGGTAAATAAAAACAACTTGATCATTTTTTTGCCTTTTATTCCTCATATGAAACCAAATCAAACGTATAGTTTGGATAATCTTAAATTAAACCCGTATCAGCGCTCCCTGTGTTGAGAATCTTTATAATGATTGATTTTATAAATTACAAACTTCGACTTCTCTTAACATGTTCTATTTGTGACCAAGTAGGGCACATAGCTAAATTCTGAAGGCAGAATAAGAAAACTGTGGCAAGAAAAAAAAAAGTAATATGAAAGATAACAATTTTCAAATGGCGATAAATAGGCAGGCGATAGTTGGAAAACTCTGACGAGAAAAAAGAAAGTAAAATATAGTTAACTCACAGGAGATGAGTAAGCGATAATTGAGTTTAGCACTAGAGTTAGAGAGGCTGAGTAACTACAGTATGAAAATTACAGAAATAGATACAAAGACATTTTCTGGAACGTGTTGTATAACATCATCTACCACTGAGGCTAATTTGCTTACTATAAAAATAAAAAAATGTCTGAAATTTCTTATGATATTTACAAATATGACTGAATTTTGAAGATGAAATAGTCATAGAAGTGAAATGAGTTAGAAACGTAGAGTTTTAAAACACAACAAAAAGAATGGTAACACGTATCCAAAGTAACCAAGTAACAAATAACATCAGAAAAACTCTGAAATATCGATGCTTAAGAAGTAAGTCACTTAGTAAATAATAAAAATAATGATGAACTTTTAATTACTGTGTTTGTTTTTGGATTTCACACAAAGTTACACAAAGGCTAGTTGCTCTAATTAACCAGAGTAAAACTAGCTGAAAGGCAGCTAATTATCAACATTCACCGCTAAATCTTGGGCTACTCTTTTACCAACGAACAGGGGTATTGACCGTCTCATTATAACACCCTCACGGTTAGATGAGCGAGTATGTTTAGTGTGACGGGGATTCGAACTTGCGACCCTCAGATTACGAGTCGAGCACCATAACCTAACCACCTGGTCATATCAGGCCGTAACTAGTGTGACGATAGGGAGTATAGATTGGGAACAAATAATGAAATAGAAAATTAGGAAACGAAAGTTTGTATAAATGCAGTAATGAAACTGTAGTAAAGGTATGGGAAGTAACTAAACGTAACCAGCACTATTATCGTTAAGGTGGGAAGGAGTTTAATACAATGAGGATAATACAATAGATGATTGGAATCAAACAGTTCTCCCAAAATATTTTAGACAGACAGTATTAAAGTTAGGACATGAAGCAGGAATTATGGAAGTGAAAAAAAAAACTGTAAAATTCTATAATAGTCATTGTAAACCCCCAAAATGGGATACTTAAGAGAGTAAATTGAACAACTAAGATAGCATATACTCTTTGCATAGTGTTACCCAGGTTTTGATCTCTTTATCAGAGAAAAAAATCTTCATATTGTGTTTTTGTATTGAAAACATCAGGTCATCCCATAAGTAATGTTTGAAAATTTAATACAGAAAGTGCATAATCATTTCTGTCTTTGTAGAAGGCTTTAATGGCCAAAATATGTAATAAGACGTGTATAGAAATGTTCAGACAAATAAAAAAATTCAACTCCACTTTTTCAGATCATTAACCAAATAAATCCTTATTACGATGGATGTGCCTGAAGAGCTAATTAGGTATATAATGCTTTATGAGTTAAATGAAGGCAATAGTGCCGTATAAACTACACGAAACATTCAAAGTGTTTATGGTGCGGAATCTCTCAGTGAAAGAAAATGTCGAAGGTGGTTTCAGAAAATCAAATCAGGTGACTACAGCTCAAGTGATGCGCCACGTTCAGGTTATCCTGTTAAGTTTAATTATGACTTGCTGCTGGCTGCACTTGATGAAGATTGTGCTGTAATAGTTGAAGAACTAGCATAGAAGCTTCATTCAACAGTTCACTGTTATTTGTAACAACGTGAAAAGGTGTCAAAACTTGAAAAATGGATCCTCCACGATTTGACAGAAGCTAACCTTAGAGCAAAAGTGGACATTTGCATTTCTCTTCACTCTCGTGAACGTAACTCGCCTTTCTTGGACAAGTTAATGACTAGAGATGAAAAGTTGATTTTTTTTTTTTACAAAAATGTTAAGCGCCGCAGACAATTGCTCAGTGCAAAATGAACCTCCACTCTAAAAAATCTTGTTAAGCGTTTGGTGTGATAGTGTTGGTGTGATCCACTTTGAGTTGCTGCCACTCAGTGTGACAATAACATCAGATTTCTATTCTTAACAGTTATGGCACTTCGTGATGACGAAAAAACCTACTTGTAGAGAAAAAATATATATTTAAAAACGGCTGGTTTGGGTTGAGAAATTTTATGTAGAGGAGCGAAAAACGTTTCGACTTTCTTCGGTCACCGTCAGGTTCACAAGAAGAAGTAGGTCGAAACGTTGTTCGCTTCTCTACATAAAATTTTCTCAACCCATACCAGCCGTTTTTTACATATATAGTTACAGCGCTTGAGTGTTGCACTGAAAGAAAAGAGGCTTGCTTTGATCAATCCTAAATGTGTTGTGTTACACCAGGATATTCACGCCCCATACAGCTATAATCACATCTACAAAGATTGAAGAGCTAGACTGGGAAAAACTTCCAAATCCTCCTTATTCTCCAGGCCTGCCCCATCTGATTATCACCTATTCCAAAGTTTAGAGAACTATCTTTAGGGAAAAGAGCTTGGAACACACGAAAATGTCAAAACCACCCTCTCTACTTCTTTTCCTCCAAACTCTGAGAATTTTATAGAAGTGGCATTCAGAAACTTGTGAATCATTGGCAGGAAGTAATTAATAATAATGGAACATACATTGTTGATTAAATAATATTAAAAACGTTTGAAATCCTTTCTCTTTTTCTGAACCTAGAAAACGATGACCTGATATACTGAAATAGGTAAAATGACATTTTCTGACTATTTTCTGTTGTATAACATTACCACTGTGGCTAATTTGCGTATTATAAAAATAATCAAATGTAAAAGGAATATCTTACGGTTTGTTTTGAATTTTTGCAGAAAGTTACAAGAGGGCTATCTTCGCTAGCCGTCCCTAATTTAGCAGTGTAAGATTAGAGGGAAGGTAGCTAGTCACCACCACCCACTGAGCTACTCTTTCACCAACGAATTTTGGGATTGACCGTCACATTATAATGCTCCCACAGCTGAAAGGGCAAGCGTGTTTTATGTGACAGGGATTCGAACCCGCGATCCTGGATATCTTATGTTCCTTTTAATATTACTGAATTGTTCTGAAAATAGGTCCAAACTTTGATGGGATGTGGAGAATTAGTCTGAACTAAGGAAAATTCTGAAAATTAATTAATAATAAATTTTGATATTTTTTCTTACAATTTAAGGGTATATGCTATCATAAGGCCACGCTAGAAGTAATGAGACAATAGAATTTCGTAACTAATATATGATATCACATTATGTGATCTTGTATATCGAGAAGTCCTCCAGGTTCCAACATGATTTTCTTCCTGTGTGTTGCTACGTAAAAGAGGCGTTAAACCCTTTGATATGGTTGCATACATTAATAATAAAAACAATAAAAAAGAACCTGCTACGATGGAGTTATTTGTTACTACGGGAGGTTAATTTACAAAATGTTATAGAATATTGGACAGCGAGTGGCCATTGAAATGAGTGGCCTCTTACACATGGGTTATAAAGACCAGTCTTGTTCTGATTAAAACAAGTATGTATTTTATATATATATGGAATGTAAGGTCCATCCAGCTAGGGTTAAAAATTGAATGTCGTCTTTGAGTGACTGGGAAAGAGGGGAAGATATTTTAAAGTTACTGATTCTTACTCTGTACACTAAAGGCAGAATGAAGCAGACGGGAGTTATTCTCAGACTAATTATCTATTACTATGTATAGAATGCCGTGGAGATATTTAATTATTTCCATAAATACTGTAAACTTGTATATTAATCCACAGAAAGAATGAACTTTCTGAAATGTTGAATATATATATATATAAACGCCAATATGTATTTGTGTGTATCTGTTCCTTATGCCTTTATACATTTATTGATCAATCAGCATCACACTTGACACAATGATACAAGATAACATGAGGAATGTCATGGGAGGAGTTAAATCCCCCTCCCTATCTAATTTCACATTAATATAATTCTTGAACACTGTTTGTCTCTCTTTTTAGTACTGATACCTCTTTGTATATTTATTGCACTTTAATGTTTATTGTACTAAGAAAAAAATAGAAGCACAATCTCTTATCCTTTGTTACAAACGCGTTTTTATTTCGCCCGTCCAACAGATGTGTACTCCAATTAGTATATTTATAACAGACGGTAAATCTTTTGAAATATTGTAATAATTGATATGGCACGGCATGGCCAGGTGGGATAAGGCGTTCGGCTCGTAATCTGAGGCTCGCGGGTTCGAATCCCCGTCGTACCAAACACGCTCGCCCCTTCAGCCATGAAGGCGTTATAATGTGACGGTCAATCCCACTATTCATTGGTAAAAGAGTAGCCCAGGAGTTGGCAGTGGGTAGTGATGACTAACTGCCTTCTAGTCTTACATTGCTAAATTAGGGACGGCTAGCGCAGATAGCCCTCGAGTAGCTTTGCGCGAAATTCAAAAACCAACAAATAATAATTGATATATATAACTGAAATTTATGAAGTATTTAGAAAAGTCTGCAAGCCATTAATGTGATATATACATAAATAGAAGGTAATTATTGAGGTGTTCGTTAGAAAAATATGACTGGTGAAACATTGTAAAAAAAGAGAATATGGTAATACATTAGACAACGAAGCCCTAGGAGAGTGTAGAAAATATATACAATCTACATTGAATAGAGTCAACATTACTGAATGTATTCGGGCCAAGATGGATAAAGGTGTTAAATGTGAAGTATTAATGTTTGAATGTATTATAATGTTTTAGTTAGTCAGAAAGTGAAGTGTAAGAAAGTGGATGATCTATTGGTCAGTTTCCTGCTTACTTATGGACTTAAAATATCAGAAAATGATCAGAGTGATTAGGTATAATGGTGGCCTTCCTAAGTTTAATCATTACACAGATTACGAGATTTAATATGGTTATGAAACATTAACATCAGCTGCCAGAAATACAGGCTTACTTATTGGTCGTGAAAAAAGAAGACACGAGGTGAATTTTTAAAACAAAAGAAGCAACTTAGAATATTTCTGGAAAAGAGATAGAAAGACAACGATACCAGGTTAGATATATGAGTGAAAACCAGAAACAGAAAAGCGTGCAACTAAAAAAAATAATATGCCTCCATCAACAAATGAAGATTAACTTTTTAAATCCAATAGTTGTTGATTACTGTATTGAACAACAATTTACGTTACGTTGATGTAAGTCAGTTACAAACACGAATAAAGGCACAGCATAAATAAAGTTTATAAATGTGAGAAGGGAAAACGTAGCGCGAATAAGTCATTTTTTAGCACTAACATTCACACCACCAAATTCTTATTAATAACACGTAGTCTTTGGTATTCTCGAACACACTGAAAAATAACAAGTAAGCTACGAAGCGAACATAGTTTGATAAGATCTGCTTAGCAAACTGTAATTAAAACAAAACAAAAAGTGGAACTTGCCGTCATTTTTATAATTTACCCATGGCTTCACAGTGTTAAAAGTATTTTTATTTTTGATAATAATGGGGCGAGAACCACGCAACCTGAGATACAAAGTTGGCAAGCTAACTACTGAGCTGGAAATAACGAATATGATGTGAAACGACAACAATTTTGGTTGTTCAAAACAACAGTATTTTAAAATATTTTCAAAAATAATTCCATAGACAAGACAATTACCCATATTTTTACCAGAAAAGTACACGTTTTGGGTACAATCTGTTACCCAACACCACTTCGTCTTGTATCCCAGTTGAGAGTCCTAAAAATCTGATAGTTTTATTTAAGATATATCTATATAAATAAGTTTTTTTTAACAGCAAAGACACACATGGCGATATGTTGTATTCATCAAGGAGAACCGAACCTCTACATTTAACGCTGTGAATTCGTGTACTCACCGCTGTCCCATCTAAGAACATATAAATAAGGAAAGATAAGATACTTTTGATATATAATATAATACACCAGTTGCCGTACCCTTAAACGTACAGGAACACTCACGTCATTCTTTGGAGGGCGTGCTAGAGTTTGTAGAGATGGCTCAGAAATTATTGACACGAAATATGGAACGACAGTGGTCATTAATAAGTGACATGGGGTCAATTCCAACTGATGATTCTCCATAACACTTCTTGGGGTTTCTAAGAGTTATGCTGAGAATTATTGAGATTGGTAAAAAACGTTTTGATGTGAAAAGCAGACGTATGGGAGAGATACTTCTCTCTTATGTAGCATTTAATTCGACACGATCAATCAATCATACAAAGTAAGTTTTATTAATGTAATTCTTGATTTGACCCCATCTATCGTCACTTCATGTTTAAAAAAAAATATATCTGGAACATTGCAGCGTGATCTTATTGAGGCCGACCAAACCCGACACAACACATTCTTATCGATCTATAGTTTATCCATTTCAAACTTGATAACAATGTTCAGCAGTTTGTCAATTAATTAAAACCAGATGAGTTTTCATAAAAGTTGAAATTAAAGTAACTGGTCCTACATCGCAAGTTTGAATAATTAATGATTTTTTTTTTTCATTTTGAAATGTCATTTTAGCTTCTAAATGATGACTAAAATGATAGAACTTTACGTCTTACCATCTCATGTAAGCTTAGCTAGCTTAATTATACGGATCTCAAGATTTTATGAAGTTAAATATGGTGCTGAAATTGTGCAACAAACCAATTTAATATTCCTGAAACGATAATTTATAATTTAGTAGTATTAATTACAGAGCATTAATTACAATAACGAAAAGAATAACATTAAAAACACAGCTAGAGCCTCATTTAACACTTGTTATTTTACCTTCCCATTCTCTTGGACCATCATATGGGAATTCTTGTCCTTGACGAAAGAATATCATGGTTGGATACGCAGTTACTTTATAAGTTTTAAGCAGTTCTTCCTCTACAGTACCATCTACTTTAGCAAGAATTACTGGTGGATTGTTCTCTTTCAAGACTTTGGCAGCTTGCTCATATTCTGGTGCCAGTGTTTGACAGTGTTCACACCTGCAAAACCCGAGGATAATACTTAGACATTAAAATCATGTAGCATAATCTTAAAATAAAATAATTTTCATATAAAGAAAAATACTCGTGCGTTTACTACACACTTATACAATTCAGTGCACCTTATTCTACTAAAGTGAACAAAAGAATATTAGATTGAATAAAAATTCTGCATCTCATATGAACATGTACGCCATTATTACGTTGAGTAATCTGATTTTTTTTACAATACGGCATACAAATCCATTATATATCTGTGTATTTTTTATATTCAAACACCTACCTATTATTAATGAGAATTAAAAAACATTCCTCCTAAAATTCAGGTTAAATTATTTCAAGTAATTTAAGAGCAGTGTTGAGTAGCAATAATTAAAACATCACCTACATGGAAATGAAAAATGAGAGTTATATAGAGAATAATAAGTTTATTGAACTTCATTTTAATAGTTTTTAGTAATATATCTTAAACCTTTGTACTTATCGTGACATAATTTCAAATACACAGAGAAAATGACAATGCGACTAAAAATATTGAAAATTTCACAAGTTCATAGGTATGAAACTAACACATGAATAGACTTTATACAGTATCACTTCAGAACATGATTATATTGGAAATATCTTTCTTGCGTAAGGAATTATAATACATCCTAATAATTAATGTTGTCCTTATTTTAAGATATAAACCTGGCCATATCTCAGTCTTAATTCAACCAAAATCCACTACTTTTTAACTTTCATTATTATAGTTTCATTTTTCCCTATGAAATGTAGCAAGTTTATACTTGAACTACTGCCATATTGCCAAAAATAATTTCCCTTTTAAGTATTTCTGAACTTTTTCACAGAAAATATCGCTGAAGAATTCCTGAGTCTTGTGCTGCTTTCTCCAATAACAATGGTCATGCAAAGGTTTTGGAAACATTCAGAAGCTCTATTCTCCAAATTTTTACTTAAAGAATAATAAAATAACATGACTGGTAAGTGCATTATGGACGAACTAACCCTATTGTAATGTCTATGTAGAAGTTATTTTCTTTTATATCTTCCAGGCTTACCTGAAAACTTAAAAGATAGAACTCTCACTAGTCTTGTATGTAAATGCACACATTCCTACTCGCTGTATTTGTTTGTGTAAAGGTGTAATAAAATATTGTCTTTTAAGTTATCTACAAACTGTACATAGTGTTATCACTACTTCATTTTATAATGTACAAACGTCAAAGTCCTGTTCACTAGGAAATAGCTAGTTAATATAATTGCATTTAAGTGATATAACGGTACATTTGAACTTTAGTAATTAGTAATTAATTACTCAAGAAATAAATCAACATACTGATGGAATACTGAACTCGCACTTTGATATGAGTACTATAAATGTGCACAAGAAAAAAAACTTATGTTTCGTAAAATATTACCATGGTGCATAAAATTCCACAAGAATAATGTTTGACTGTTTAATAACACTAGTTATATTTTCACTTGTCAAGGTAATCACAGTTTCTGGAAAAGGCTTGCTTGCAAGATCATCCTCTTCAGTCACGTGTTTCAGGATATCTGAAAGAATCATATATTATTGGTTTTAATCTTCAAATCAACGTTTAAACGTTTAACATGGCAGAAAGTAAGCATATTTCTTGTAGATAAAAAAGAAAAGCTGCAAGTAAAAAACAAGGTTGGCTCACAAAGAGTTTAAGAGATAAAATTAAATAAAGTATCATAAGCTAGAGAAATTTAAACTGACTGTTATAACAGGAGACATAGAAAATTATAGAATATGATGAAAGTTGGTGGAACAGAAAATTAGGACGCCAAAAAAGATGTGTAAGAAAATGTTGACTAAAAATTTTAAAAAATGATAGTAAGGATTTCTTTAAATACATTAAGGGTAAATAGAATATTAGAATGGGACAATAAAGAAAAGCTAGTATCTAATTCTTACGAAAACGTTGAAAAGTTTAGAAAACTATAAGTCTTCTGGGCCAGATGATATTTTTCCAAAGGGTTTGACGGAGGTTAAAGATTAGATATGCGAGCTACTTAGTACTATTTTTTTCAGGTCTTAAATGGGGGACAGGTACCAGAGGATTGCAAATTAGGTAATATACCTCCTCTTTTCAATTGTCACTGTAACTATAGATCCATTAGTTGTGGAAAAGTTTTGGAAAGTCTGTTAAAAGATGCTTTGCAAAATAATTCACTAAAGTTTAGAAATTTATTGGATTGTCAACATAGTTTCACTTAGGGAAAAGCTTGCCTTACAAATCTTTGGCATTCTTTGTAAAGTTTATTGCTTATGTAAATGAGGATAAGAGTGTAGATTTGATGTATCTGGATTCTCAGAAGTATTTGGCAAGGTGCCACATAAAAAGTTTGTAAATAAAATTATTTCGTTGTGTGTGTAGAATAAGTTGGCAAATTGGATAAAACAGTGACTGGATGGAAGAAGGCAGAGGGTTGTTCCAAATGTAGTTTCAGTCAAACTGGATTATGTCACAAGTAAGAACCTCAGGGCTCAGTCTTACGACCTTTATATTTTTTTGATTTTCATCAATGATATAGATGAAGGAACAATCAATAAATTACTTAAATTCGTAAATGATTTTATGGTAAGCTTGGTTTGTTTTGAATTTTGCCAAAATCTGTATGTGGGCTATTTGCACTATTCGTTCCTAATGTAATAGTGAAAGACTAATAGGGAGGCAGCTACTAATCACCACCCGCTGTCAGCTCTTGCAATACTATTTTACTAATGAATAGTGGGATTTACCGCTGTAAGAGCGAACATATTGAACGCCAGCTTTCTATCCCAAGTCGAGTGTCCTGACCACAAGACCATACAGTATATACCAGGCTGTTCAGTGTTAACTAGTGAGATAAGCATCTATAGCCTAGGATTATCAACGTTACATCAACTTCATTATTTACTGGCATGATTTCATGATAATATATAAATACTGAATATTATGAACTCCGGGAACACCGATTACCTTGTGTAAAAGAAGTACCACATCTCTTTAGAAATTTATCATTCTTCGGTATTTTTGTTTTATTTGATTTATAATTTATATCAGTATTATTCGTCATAGATTTCAACCGTCTTATAATTATTTGTTGCATTAATGTAAAATCATGGATTGAGGGCCAAGAAGAAGAGTTCTCGCGAAACGGCGTAAAGGCGTCAGAACATCGCTGACTTAAATGTACAGAATCAGGAGAAGATTATGCAGATAAATAAGTCAGAGCTGAACCAGAGTAACGTTTTCGACGCTCCTCGTATCGTTGGATGATATGTATATATTTCATCATAACATAAATCAAACTTTGAAAGACTTACAAATATATCTTCTACAGTAAAACACATTTTAAAATTTTAAGATCAATTTATATATTTTGAAGAAGTATCATTTTAGGTGCTCCAGTGATAAAATTATACATACAAAGCAATCGAAAAAATATTTCCGCCTAAAGTCAAAGACAAATGCATAGCTCTATTGAGTGACAGTCACGGCTGATACGTTTGAGTTGTTGAAAAGTTTTATTTTTCAAACCTGCAGTCGTAGTTGAATTACCTTTTTCAACCGTTGGTATATTTTTATATTTAAACATACAATACGAAATCAAAAAGAAGTACATGATTACATGTACATTGCACTTGTACATTGGGGTTCACACCAATGAAAATAATTATTAAATATGAAAAATGGTGGTGTATCAACACGACCAGTTCCTTTTACAATCTTAAACACCTTAATTAGATCCTCTGCAACTCTTAATTTTTTGAGTGAAAACAATTTGAGAGATTTAAGCCTCTCCTCATATGACAACCCCTTCATCCCAGGCACCTTTGTAGTAACCCTTTTCAACAATTCGATGTACTTCTTAAGTTAAGGATCCCATTATTGAACACGGTATTCAAATGTTACCTAACCAGTGACTTGTACAATGAAATTATAACCTGTTTGGATTTGTATTAAATATTTCTGTAGATAGGACTTAAAATCCTATTTGCCCTTCCATAAGAAACAGCATATTGCTTAAAAGGCTTTAAAGACTGGTCAACTATTACACCAACATCCTTTTCTTTCATGACACGGTTAGGGTTATTCTCATCCAAATTGCCCCACCCCTGCCCCAGCAGCATGCCTGTGGACTTATACCGCTAGAAACCGGATTTTGATATCCGTGGTGGGCAGAGAACGTGTAACCCTCTGTATATCTTTGTGATTAATAACGAAACAACAAACAATAATCCATACAAATTATACTAATAATTCAAATTAAGATAACCCGCATGCATTATTTTGCATTCATTATAATTAAAACCCGCCTGCTATTTATGTGCCAAACTCAATGAATGAGCTAGATCCTTTTGTAAAGTAGCAACATCCTCTTAACAGCTAGCAACGCCGAAGACCTTAATATCAGACCAGGCATGGCAAAGTGTTTAGGGCGCTCGACTCGCAATATGAGTTTTATTGGTTCATATTCACATCTCATCAGACATGCTCGCCCTTTCAAACGTAGGGGACGTTATAATATGACTGTTAATTCCACTATTCGTAGGTAAAAGAATAGTTTAAGAGTTGACGACGAGTGCCATTGGTCCGATTACTGTTCGGTCAGTAGTTTAAAGACGGATGAAGGACGACTTTCAAAATATTTTTATATCCGTCGTTAAAGTAGTTTTGATTTGGGAACGTTTCAACTTGTTTGTTCTGTTCAACATTTTGAACTGTACAAATATATCACAATTGTTTCAGTTTTTCTCTTCTTTTTTTAAGTGCTTTATGTTACTATCATAAACATTCTCTCTTTGTATGCAAATTATGCATACCATGTTCTGGAACTCGCAAAAACATATGGTCAGGTGGTTAAGGTACTCGACTCGTACGTAACCTAAAGGTTGCAGGTTCGAATCTACATCACACCAAACATGCTCGCCCTTTCAGCCCTGGGGACGTTACAATGTGACAGTCACTTCCACTATCCATTGGTAAAAGAGTAGCCCAAGTGTTGGCGGTGGGTGGTGATGACTAGCTGCCTTCCCTCTAGTCTTACACTGCTAAATTATGGATAACTAGCCAATATATCCCTCGTGCAGCTTTGCGTGAAATTCAAAACAAAACACAGAAACATTTTGTTCAACTCTAACCCTTTCTAGGAATATGAAACATACACAGGACAGCGTGTCAACAATATGATGACGTCAGCTGTTTTCTTACTCACCAACGTATGCAATGTTGAAGTTCTTTAGCATGTAGTTGACCTCCTGTCAGCCGAGCGATGGAAACAACATGCAACCTCAGAAAATCATCCATGGTGTAAATAAATACTTACCATTGAAAACAGTGTGTCAACTTGCACCTAATTTGGCTTCACTCCAGAACTCACGCCACTTAGTCAACCAAACCAAACCTACTTTGCGTACGGCAGAAAACGTTGGAGAATACGTAATTTATAGCGGGTGTTTTGTTCTGATATATTTAAAAACTTTCGAAACGGCCCGGCATGGTCAGATGGTCAGGTCTTTCGATTCTCAATCTGCGAGTCGCGGTTTCGAATTCCCATCACACCAAACATGCTCGCCCTTTCAACCGGTCAAATACAAACAAACAAATTCTAAACTATTTTAAATAAATGAATTTGTATTAGTGACGATTTTTACCCTACATGGAGGTGCGCAACATGGTTGAACATGACCGAATATAGCGACATAGAAAAAAAAATGAAATGGCGAGGTTCCAAAATCGCCTGAATCATTTTTAGAAACATTATCCCAACTGGTTATAAAGGCCACATTTAAAGAAACGTTTCTCCAGCTGTCTTAAATAAGATCTTTAATAAAGGTTTAATTTTATGTACCAGAAATTATGCATTATATTATCTGTAGCTTTATACAGAAAATGAATACAGTGCTGAAGGGGTTGATGAAATATATTAGTTGTGGACACTCTCATCAAATTGTGTATTTTGTATTTGTGGCTTAAAAGTTCTAAAATAAAAAGTTTGTAATTAAACTTGTTAACCTGTACCCCGGTGGTACAACGGTAAGTTTACAGATTTACAACGCTAAAATCAGGGGGTTTGATTCCCCTCGGTAGACTCAGCAGTCTAATGTGGCTTTACTATAAGAAAACATGCACACACATACACACTTGTTAACCTAACAATTAATGACTGACTATTCGTCAGATCCAAAACTTAGTGACTAAATTAACCGTTGTTTCTTTAATCGAAGAAAACGAACAATTTGTGTATAATTATCGAGTACTGTAAAAGAGAGTAATAAATCGTTCTACATTACCCGCAGTGTAAACAGAGGCGTAACGTAACTTTTTCAGGTAACTGCCTTAACATTTAAGACCAACAATGTCAGGATCAATAAAACTAATGTCAGTCTAGGACGTAAATTAGTTATACTTCATAAGTTTCAAATGTATAAAAATACTAACGCCTATTTAGGGTTGGAGCAGTGGCCCACCAAAACTTTACTCTTTTTTTTTTTTCTTTTGAGAAATGTTAAATGTCTAGTTGACAGATTATGTTATGGGTAATTACTTATATTAATATATTTGTCTTTTGCTCCTCATAAGCTTCTGTAGTTATTAAAGATGATGTATGAGCTCCAAAACGGTGTTACGTCGTCAACTGTTGATGTATTTCATGGAAAAATAGGGTTTGCCTCCTCACTAATTATTTGCTGAAATTATGCCACCGTACGAAAAACGCATATTTTAAATAACAGTTCGTCGAAAGTTTCCCACTTGTGTATTTAAATATTACATTTTCTGAAGAAAATAATTTTGTTTCGAAAGTGGTTTGGTTTGTTTTGAATTTCGTGCAAAGCTACACGAGGACTATCTGCGCTAGCCTTCACTAATTTAGCAGTGTAAGGCTATAGGGAAGGCAGCTAGTCATCACCACCCACCGCCAACTCTTGGGCTACTCTTTTCATCAACCAACTGTGCAATTGCTTGTAAAATTATAACGTCTCCACAGCTGAAAGGGAGAGCATGTTTAATGTGACGGGAATCTGAACCCGTGAACCTAAGGTTACGAGCCGAACGCTTTAACCACGTGTTCATGCCGGGCAAAAAGTTTAGAAAACTGCTGTACGAATATTTCTACTATTACATAATATAATAACACAAACTGACATGGGAAAATAAAATGTATGGTGTGCACAGTCATGTGAAAAAGTTAGGACACCCAATGAAAGCCAGTGTATTTTTGTAACATGTTTGGATATATAGATATTTAATCTCAATTTCAACAATACTGAGAGATTATAGGAATATAACTAAACAATTAAAATTGAAGAAAAGACTTTTCAACATCTTCTGTAAATGTAATTCTACAAAAATACATATTCTAACTGAGGAAAATTTAGAACACCCCACATTTATTCCCACTTAAAATGGCTCAACTCACACACAGGTGTATCACACTAGGTGCACATGATTAGAAGATCGTTACTCAGCATTGTGAATGAGGGTTGCCATATTTGAACCTCAGAGATTTAGTTTGGTGTGCTCCTGACTGTTGAAGTGAGAGTGAGCACCATGGTGAGAGCAAAAAATCTGTCTGAGGCCTTCAGAAAGAAAATTGTAGCAGCTTATGAGTCTGGTAAGGAATTTAAAAAGATCCCAAAAGATTTTGAGATCAGCCATTCCACTGTCCGGAAAATAGTCAACAAGTGGAGAGCTTTCAAAACTAATGCCAACATGCTCAGGCCTGGTCGTCCAAGCAAGTTCACCCCGAGAGCAGACCGCAAGATGCTAAAAGAGATCTCCACACACCCTAACATGTCATCATGGGACCTACAGCAAGATCTGGCTACTGTTAATGTGAAATTGCATTCCTCTACAATCAAAAAGAGACTGCACAAGTTTAACTTGCATGGGTGGAGTGCAAGAAGGAAACCTTTGCACTCTAAGAGAAACATCAAGGCCGGACTGAAGTTTGCTAGAGAGAATGTAGACAAAGACCAGGACCTCTTGAATAATTTTCTTTGGACAGATGAGTCCAACATTGAATTATTTGGACACCAGAACAGAGGACATGATTGGCGTAAACCAAATACAGCATTCCAGGAAAAGAACCTCATACCAACTGTGAAGCATGGAGGTGGAAGTGTTATGGTTTGGGACTGCTTTGCTGTAGCAGGACCTGGACAGCTCACAATCATAGAATCCACCATGAATTCTACTGTGTATCAGAGGGTGCTTAAGGATCATGTGAGATCTGTGTGAAAATTAAAATTGAAGCGGAACTAGACCCTGCAACACGACAATTACCCAAAACATACCAGTAAATCCACCAAGGACTGGCTGAAAACTAAGAAATGGAGAGTCCTGGAATGGCCGAGTCAAAGCCCAGATCTTAATTCCATTGAGATGCTGTGGGGTGACTTGAAACGGGCTGTACATGCAAGAAACCCATCAAACATCTCACAGCTGAAAGAATTCTTCATTGAAGAGTGGGGCAAACTCTCTTCAGACCGATGTCAGAGACTGGTAGATGGCTACAAAAAGCGTCTCACTGCAGTTATTTCAGCCAAAGGGGGTAACACTTGCTATTAGGGGGTAGGGTGTTTATCCATGTAAGATTCCAGGATTCGATTCCCGTGGTGGGCAGAGCACAAACAGCCCATTGTTTAGCTTTGTGTTTAATCCCAAATATCGATTCAAAATAGATGGCCCTTTAGGGCCACGTAGTTAGGAGACGCTCAACTCATAATCTCAGGGTTGCGGGTTCGAATCCTTTTATTACCAAATATGGTTGCCCTTTCAGTCGTGGGTGCGTCGTTATAATGTGAAGGTCAATCCAAACATTCTTTGGTGAAAGATTAGCCGAAGCGCGGTGGATGATGATGACTAGCTGCGTTCCCTCTAGTCTTACACTGCTTAATTAGGGAGGGCTAGGGCAGATAGCCCTCATGTAGCTTTGCGAGAAATAAAAAAAAGAAACAAACACTTTACGAGAATGGGATTAATTTGTAGTTGACTTTTTGGATAATGTTAAGTCTGGGACTTAAGGCACTTGCTCATTTTATTCTTATTTCGCTGATTTCATACTGAAAATGTTAATGTCCGATTAATAACGGCAAAGTTTTTCTTCATACAAGTAATCCCTCAATGAATTTTATAAAACACCATATTCTATGGCTCTCCTAAAGTATCGACACTGGAATCACTTTTTTAACTTATATTGAATTTCTAATACTAGAACGTAATTTTGCGGTTTATTCATCACATTTAAAGCTTTTTAAAAATAATTTACATCTAAGGATTTACCACAATATATGTATGTATATATATGTGTGTGTGTGTTCTGCAAGCCAACGATTAAAAAAAAGGGAAAAACAAGAAACTGTAAAATGTTCACACGACATAGAAAGGTTAAAGTACTGAACAAACTAACTATGAACTGTTGGTTATTCAGATAGTGCTTCTTGATGACGTTAACACTGAGAATTTACAGAGGTTCGGTCTTTATAAAAAAAAAAAGGAAAATAATTATAAATTGTTGGAAAAGGAAAGTCATTCAATAATGACGGACGACTCTGAAAAAAATATTTAATGATGATTTAGTAACGTATTTTCAGAAGAAGTTAAGATGAAGATTACATCCTTTTTGGAACTGTCCAACTGCTCTCCATTAATTTCTCTGACCTGATAATTGGTTATTTACAGCTTATCACCAGAGAAGTTCTTATATAATCAGTGAATAAGTTGCTTAATGGAATTTAAGAAGAAAAATACGTTAAGAAATACGTTTCGTATATTTTTTTTATCTGCAACGTGAAATGTTATTTCATTAGTAGCATCTTTAATATTTACATATAAACTCACCTTCTTCTTCTAAACTTTCTGATTCTACATCTTTCGGAACGCATGTCTTGAAAAGAATCCACAAATATAGTATGCATAGCACTACTCGATTATATTTTTATGGTACATATTTATAGAGCTAGATGCAACAACTATCCAGTAATAAATACAGCCAACAAATGCTAAAAATAATTGCAACACGACTAATTTTCATATCTGCTGATTACATGAATTTGATGCTGATATATCTAGCCTTGCAGCTTTAGATTACACGTGTTTGCTTTATAGGCATTTTAGTCACTTAATGGGCGGAGCTAAAGTTAACACTAAATTAATTTAAAACGATAACTTGCTGTACTATTGCTAAATATCTATTTTTAAAACAAACTAAAAAATCATGTGAGCAATGCAGTAGGATTATTAAACTATTTTTTAATATCGAATTCAAAATGAAACGTTTCGGCGTATTCGAATTATCCAATAAGTATCTGCCAAATCTTCAACGAAGTAAAAATGTTTGTTTGTTTTTTGAATTTCGCGCAAAGATACTCGAAGGCTATCTGCGCTAGCCGTCCCAAATTTAGCAGTGTAAAACTAGAGGGAAGGCAGCTAATCATCACCACCCACCGCCAACTCTTGAGCTACTCTTTTACCTACGAATAGTGGGATTGACTGTCATATTATAACGCACCCACTACTGGGAGGGCGAGCATGTTTGGTAGGATCGGGATTCGAACCCGCAAATCTCGACTTACGAGTCGAACGCTTTAACACACTTCCCCATGCCGGGCCCGAAGTGAAAATAAGAAATGCTTTACATAACCGCTTGCTTCAGTAAGTTCAAACCCTACATTTATTACTTAGACTACACATTTTCATTCTTACCTTATAATACTTAAAAATTAGTCATATTTTTTTCTTTTAGAGAACATCGTACAAACCTGAAATAATGTATCAAAACCATCAGACCAAAAAAACATTAACTCCAACTTTTCTGATTTTTACTTCTAAGTAATTCGTAATCTGGCTGTTATCGAAACATATAAGAAAAATACGATATGAAGATATATTTGACTTTATTAGTCATGTCTGTCCTTATCCCCATTCTTTCTCTATATATCCTTATTATGATGATGATTTACTTAGACTCCATGTGGATTAATGGGTTGCTTTATGAATTTGGAGAAGAAATAAGGGTCAAGTTAATTTTAAGTTGACGTGAAACATTCTTATAACTTTCATGAAAGTATAACGATGTTTAATACCCCGTTCATCATGTGTCACAATAGAAATTGCTATTAACTTCACTCTCTCATAACTAGTTTAAAATATATCTTAATTTATAAGATATGATCAGGTAACGTTTCCAAATGTTTGTGTAGGTATTCTGCACACAGTAGTGACACCTTAGTAAAGTGAATCTTAGTTAAAGCTACATTCGGCAATGGCTAATACATAGAATCTTGTACCAGTTCGATCATGTACCTTTGTCCAGTCACTTGAGCAGCGTAAGCCCATCTTCAGGGGTCCACAGATGAAGTTGGATGAACTATGTCATTTGAAATATCAAATGATGTGGGTAATGTATAGATTATGGGATACCACACTAAAAGCCCTTTGTATGACTTGAAACGGTGATAAAATGTTTATCATTTGTCCTATCCTTGTCTTATTTTTTCTGTTAATGTTGTGTGGACATCTTTGAACTATCCGTTTATCCAAGAACCATTTGAAGTCACAATGAGAAATAGAAACACGTCTGTTGGTAATAAACTTAAACATACTTGCAAATATATATTTGTTTCACTTGTTCACTTTTATTTTCATATTTTACTCTAATTACAAGTGTTCAATTTATCCTCTATATACGATTTCCCAAATTTGGTCTATTGTGTAAACTTGTCTATTTGTTGTTAATAGTGTATTTGAAAACGACATAATAATTAAAAGTAATATTTTAAAGCTATAACCACAGAAATTGTTTGTTTTGAACATTTTTTAAATCAATTCTGTGGTACAATAAAGTTTGTAAATAATGAATCAGGAAGAATACTTACAGGACAGAAGAGAAAATTAGTGAGGATTTGATACAAGGATGTGGCAAAGACTAGTTAAAACAATCTCTTAGGCCTAAATATTATGCTAGCAATTGTGGTAACAATGTTTACACTCACAATGTTTATCTAGTTGTCTAATCTAGATGGTCAGGATGCAGTGTTTAATTGCTATTTTCCATGGTCTTTAGTGCATGGTATTATATATTATCCTGGTCAATATGGAATTTCAAGCACTTGTGCACAAACCAAAACATCACAAGTAAGTTTGAGTCGCCTTTCTCCAAAACGAATCATAAGATCCATGCAATAAATAAATTCTGACATGTTATTTATTATAATTTCCTCAAGTGGAGCAGATGGTATCTGATTACGATCCAGGACAATTATGAGTTCGGCAAGACTCTTCCAGGCTGACAAAGCATACTTGTGATTCTCCAAATATATGTTCACTGTCTAAGGAGACTGTGATAAGTAATACAAAAATTTCATTGAACATGTTCCAACATTACGATGGCAATTCTACACGAGGGCTATCTGCGCTAGCCGTCTCTAATTTGGCAGCGTAAAACTAGAAGGTAGACAGCTAGTCATCACCAACCACCACCAAACTTTGGGTTACTCTTTTACCAAAGAATAGTGGGATTGATCGTAACATTATAACGCCCCCACGGTTGAAAGGGCGAGCATGTTTGATGTGACGGGGATTCGAACCCGCGACCCCTCAGATTACGACTCGAGTACCTTAACCATCTGGCCGTGCCGGGCCCGTAAAATAGGAGCAGTTAATATGGCAGATGAGTTAGTAGAAAATGGTTGTAGTCTTTACTTTCCAAGAATTTGCGGTGATAGGTGATGACCAGCTGCTTTCACTTTTAAATTAGGAACGGCCACGCAGGTAGCTCTTGTGTAGTTTCACGTGAATTTTGAAACAAACCAAACCAATTGTTCGTAAATCGGATCCACTCTGCAGTTTGTGGTGCTGCAAGATTGTATCTGATAATCTTCTTGAGGAACATGAAGAAAGGTTTATTCTAATACATAATGAGAGATGGAAATAAAACTTTATAATTCTGTATGTAATTATGGTAGATGTTTGTTTACTTATTTTTGTATCTATCTGATATACCGCGTTTTTCACAGCCTCCTGACACTGTAGAACTAAATGGTTAAACATAATTGTTTGGGTCGATTACTTTCTTATGACTGTGAACGTAATTGTATTTCCTGTCGTCGAACATCAGTTATATCGGAACTGTATTTTGCATTTTACAACAACAAATATAATGTATATTACAGTAGTTTGTATATTTCTGCTTATTTCTTTCCATTTTTTAAATTTACTTGATGTACAATTGGCTCTGTTCATCCGCCTATATCGAAAACATGTTTTAAGCTCTAACATTCTTCACTGAGCAAACATGTATACCTATTTATTATTCACTTTCGTTTAAGGGCAACGTTATTCACTAAACGAAGTTTGAATATTCTTGTAGAGAAAACTATGTTTAATTTTTAAGTTGTCAGTGCCTTAAAGTTTTGAATATTCTTCTCAACCAAAAAATAGTTTCAAATTTAACTTTATGAAAATTACTTGGAAATATTCACCATGTCAATACAGAAAGGGATAAAAGGAAAGTTAAATGTAGCTTACATAAGACCGCCTTCAGGCATACACAAACACTTTGCGGTGAATGCTCACTTTGAAGAAAAGGTTCTGTCGCACTTCGTAACAAAAAGAGGGGTAGACTTAAACTGGAAATTCTAAGTGTGTGTGTATTTTCTTATAGCAAATACAAATGGGGCTATCTACTGAGTCCACCGATGGGAATCGAACCGCTGCTTTCAGCTTTGTAAATCCGTAAACTCACCGTTGTACTAGCGGGGGATAAAGTCTAACTTCGTATTAATTCAGAAAAATATTCAATAATTCCCGATAGACAACTAATGAGTGTGTGTCTGTTTTCTTATATCAAAGCCACATCGAGCTGTCTGCAGAGCCCACCGAGAACAACTAACGAAGAAGAATTATGCAGAATGACAGTTCAATAGGCGAAAAAAAAAGTTAATTTTTTTTTAATTTTACGGAAAGCTACTCGAGGGCTATCTGCGCCAGTCGTCCCTAAATTTGCAGTGTAAGACTAGAGGGAAGGCAGCTAGCCACCACCAACTCTTGGGCTACTCTTTTACCAACGAATAATGGGATTGACCGTAACATTATAACGCACCCACGGCTGAAAGGGCGAGCATGTTTGGTACGACCGGGATTCGAACCCGCGACCCACGGATTACGAGTCGAACGCCTTAACACTCTTGGCCATGCCGGGCCGAAAGTTAAATGGTAATCAGTATATATTTTTGGTGAAACTGGTGTTAAGGCTGGGCTATACATAAAACTACACCATTCTTAACATTTATTAAGTTTTAAAGTAAAATAAACTAATAAGTTTTTTTTAAGACATGAAGTAAGAAATTACTGTTGGCCCATATCCACACTGGAACATAAAACAGGGAGGCATGAGGAAGCGATAGCTCCGCCTGTATTTTGATATAGGAGTGACATAGATTATACTAATATAGGGAGAATTCAGTTGGGAACTCCCTGGTAGCTCAGCGGCAATTCTTAGGGCTTGTAACGCAAACGTTTGAGTTTCGATACTCGCGGCTGACAAGCATAGGAAGAATCTAGAGTAGCAATGTGTGTAACAACAAACAAACCTACTGGATACTAAAATAATAGTAACAACAAAATTTCTTATTAGATATTCTAGATTTTCATTTTTGAAAGAAAACTGAATGGACAAAATATATAAGTGTTTCTTACAGTACCACTGGATAACAATATCCTTCATGTGTAGTGCCAGTTGACAGTTTTAGGCACCCTCATGTAAACAAGTTATTACGTCATTCGCTATTTATAATATCAATTGAATGATGGTGTGTCAGTTTCTAAATTATATATTAATAAAAAATATCGACAAAACTACCACATATACGAGATACTTAGAATATGTTGATACATTAATTAAGGCGTGGATTTTGCTTTAACTTATATAAGGCTTAATGATAAGGTAATTTGTTAAACAAATTCTCTGTAGATGGTGCTACAAACATGACGCGTTTATCCGAACTTGAAAAATTGATACGCAAGATTCAAAATATAGCTATGACGAAAACGCTTCTTTTTGGTTTAAAGTTATTTTATTTTTGAATCGCAAATATAGTTTAATAATACAGAATTAATTCACACAACACTATAAGCATGATACTGAATACTATTGCACCTCAGAATTTGTTTCCTTATTTTTGAATGTCGCGCAAACCTAGCAAAGAGTGATCCGCGTTATCCATTCCTATTTTTGAAGTGATAAACAAACTCAAGTGAAAGCAGCTAGATAATCTTACACACTGCCACGTCTTTCACTACTCTTTAGCAAAGGTAAACGTGATTGATCATTGCATCATAACGCCTCCCGATCACGTTCGGAAAGGGGATTCAAACTCGCTATAAAGGTCTCGAACCCGAGGCACAATGAATCATAATAAGTATACACGTCGCATATCTATATTTCACTTTGTTTCGATTTAAGCAAACTTACACACTTCTTTTAATATTGTGTAATTCTATTTACACACTTCTTTTAATAGTGTGTAATTCTATTTAAGCTCTTTGTCTCATACATATTTTTGTAAGTGAACGTTAATAAATATATCTTTCTATCTTTACAAATTTATCGTGAAATTGTCACATTTACTGGCAAACATTGTTAACAAAGAAAGCAAGAAAAGCACCCAAACTGCTTATTCTATTATATCCTTGTTCTATCATGTACTGTATAGCACAAATCCATAACACGTTATCATTAAAGATTAGATAATTTGTGCCTTGATATTATTTAACGATAGAAACATACACTGGTTATTTACTTTATCTTGTTGTTATCAATAAAAATGAGATGTAAGCTGCTGTTGCGATCTATATACTTATACCTTTATCTCTATAGTACAACGGTAGTTACCTGAATACTGGTATAATTCTTTATATTCTCTTTTAATATATAATGTGTAGAACTGAGAAGTATTTCTGTGTGTTCTTCCTTATTCAGTTGGCAAAATTATCGATTGTCATTGTGCTTAAAAAGAGATAGGATCCAACTGCGTAGTCTGACTTATTGTCTGTACAATAATAATAGGGATTTTCAGTGAAGGTGTGTGTAACTTTAAGAATATTTTAAAATATGTTTCCACATTAAAATATTGCAAATAATTCGTATTCTATTATTCTGAATAACTGTTATTAAAGTACCCAAAACAACAACAAACAAACATGAAAACTGCAGCTTAACCGTAGTGCAAATAAACTCAAAATTTGGTCGGAATGGATGACTTATGACATCTTCTAATATTTTCTTTTTATTATTATTACTGTGTTTGTTTCAATAGGAACGAAACGCGTGCATGTGAAAGGTTTTCTTCTTACTCTGCGTATCTACGAATTATTTCAACGATGAGATTGGCTGTATTTGTCTTTTCTGGGAAATCACCACTTAAGACAAAATCTGGCCGCTACTTTGATTTTTTTAGGCAATATTAACCTCAGGATCTACCGATCACCAATTAATGCACGACCACTAAGGAATTAACCCACTAGCAAATGCTAGGGCAGCACTTGTTAATAATTCATACTGGCCTGATGTGGCATGATGGTTAGCGTGTTTGGACTTTGTGATCCCAAGTAGTTCAGTCTCCGTTTTCATAAAAACAAGCTGCACAGATTGGAACTGTAGGAGTGTTGGTCATATCCCATTATTTGATCAGAGAAGAATAGCCATAGAGTTTTCCATGGATGCTGCTAACTAGGTGCTTTCCTTCTGCTCTACCATTCCAAGATTAGTGATAATTATACTCAGGTAGCTTTTCGTGTAGCCTCGCACAGAAATTTCGAAATAAACAGACAAACAATAACTCATACCGCACACCATTGCTCGCACATATATATATATATATAAAGAAGAGGTGGGGTGTATTTACTTGCTATTGATGAAACGTATGAAAAAAATGAGAATATGGATATAAGTTTTATAATAGCGGACGAAGAAAATATGAAAGAGTAAAATATATCAAATGAGCAAAACGAACATGTGTACTTAGTTTTTGTTTCTGGTTCAGAGACTGTTCTAGCATTAAAGTAAAACAATCTGAGTTAGCGTGACAAGAGTTTTATCTCTAAAGTAGAAAATTTATTTTTGAGCCTCAAGCATGATATATTAACTTCTTATGTTTTGTCGTTTACCGTAAAAAAGTTAAAATTATTATGTACAACATAAAGGAGCAGGATATAAACATCGCTGAAGCGATAGGTTTACATATACCTTATTGACTCAAAAGTACATGGAGAATATATTAAAAGTACGTATAATTACACTGATAACTTTTCGTGTAGCGAAATGGGGAGTGTGCGTAAAAACTCCAAGAGTTGATAAGAGTAGAAAGAAAGTCAGTAATGGTTTAAAGCGAGTAAAATGTTCTCCGAATTTAAGTGAAAATGTGGAAGTACGTTGAACAGTTCGTGTGTTCGTTATTGAACTGTCATACTGGCTCCAAACAAACAACATCAAGAACAATACAGGTGAGCAGGTTTGTTTACTTACTAACTATAGTTTTGTGTAATGAGAGAAAAAAAAATGAAGATTTTGTAAGTCTATCTATCTAGTGACTTTATACTTTGCTGTCCTTACACACACATATATTATATTTCTATATAATTATTGAGGCATACCTGTATTACTATGTTGTCAATTCTTAACTATGAATTTCTTTAGTTTGAGTAGTTGCCATTCCTACAGACAGTTGATCCGATACTTTTAGCGGGAAAAACTTATTGTGTAAAATCAACGTATAACAAAGTACTGAGAGAATACACCAGTCCAAGGGACGGTTGTTGCTTTGTTCAGCATGTAGTTTTATCAACAGCAAACCCCAATGTGTATGATATTGAAAGGAGAAATATTACACCATTTTCCTAAAAGTCTAAAATAATTCTAATAAATAAAGTATTTCCTCTCCCTCACACGGCGGACTCCCACTGCCAGAAACCGGGTTACGATACCTGGCAGAGCAAAGATAGCCCATTGTTTAGGTTTGTTCTTCATTCAAAACAAGCAATTAATCAAAATACAATATTTATATTATTTAGGTTTTTTAACAATCAGTCGCTACAGAGTTACAAAGGTTGTTTCTGGGTTATACGAATGGGTTAAGAAGTAGTTGATAATTGGCTTTTATGTTACCATAAGCTTTAACTGTATATTCGCTACCAGCTGTTTAGTTAATACTTCTATACAGTCATAAATAAATTTGGCAAAATAACGATTTGAATTTCTTGGTATTCCTTTGAATACCAGCGACAAAAATCATGACTCACTCACTCATACTGATACTTTGCTAAGTTATTTTTATTTAATATATGCATGAGCTACAGAGAGTACGGCCGCTCACAGATACTTAGTATGTAATAAGATATCCAAAAAATCGTAATAAATCAATAGAAGGTATTTTATATAGCTTGTTACCCAAGCTAACTTTGACTTGACTTTGTAGATTTTAATACAAGGATGCGTATTATTAAGTACACAAATCACACAAGTGAAATTCTACTGCAGTATTGTTAATGTCAGAACCCCAAATATCACTGCCATTATAAGGAAGAAATAAAATTTGGGAAGAGGTTCCGAAATCTCTTACATAAAAAAACCAAAAAGAACGTAAAATTAATCATTAAATTCACTTATAAATTAATTAAGAAAGTTACATTCTCATACTTCAAATGATGGTAATTCCATATGTATATATATACTACAAAAAGTATTATATCTCGAAAAGATACGTTTACGTGTTATCACGTATGAATATTGAGTAGACACATCAAAGTAACTAATTGGATTGAAAACACTTTTTAAACAAACAGTGTTAGTTAAATAACGAAAATTGGGGAACGCTTGATCCCCTTTTTTATTACTACTGGAACAAGCAGTAACACAAATATAAAAAGAAGGGAACCAGGTATTCCGCGATGTCTTCTTGTTTAATTTAACCACTTTTAAATTACATCTTTACAGGATTTGCCCTTTTATGTAACTTATTTACATGGCTAACTCCTTTTCTTTATTTTAACATGGATGCGTTTGTGTACTTAAAGTTTTTATCAGGTTTTGTTAGTCATATTATTTTTGGACGTACAGTTTCTTACTAAAGCAGTTATTTATAGCTAACGCTTAAACGGTTTAAACTTTATATTTCTGTGTTAATATAAATTTCATGTTGTTTTATTGTATTGCATATAGTTATCTTCTAAAATGTTTAATCAATAAAATCTCAATCTTTGCACATCCAAACTAAAGCGCCTCTTAGTAACGAAGATTTTAGCATTTATTTAAAGGTTGAACTTCACATTATGTTATTTGTATAATATTTTCGACGTGGCATGATCTGATGGTTCGGACACTCGACTCGCAAGCTGGAGTTTCAAATCTCATTATCTAACATACTCTCCCTTTCAGCCAAGAAGATGTTAAAGATATGGTATAATGTGAAGGTCAAAAACCGTTTTTCGTAATAAAAATAATAGCCCAAAAGTTGGTGGTAGGTGATATTGACTAGCTGCCTACTCTTTAATCTGTCTATTCAAAGTTAGGGACCGCTAGCTTAGATAGCTTTGGGCGAAATTCAGAAAATAAACAAATAAATCTTTCGACATTACCCACTTTGAAATTATTCTTTTCGCATTAAAATTATTTTAATTTTTTGTAGTTTCAATGCCAGTTCCATAGGTGGTGACTGTTTTTTGTTTTTTTTCTACGGTGAGACGAGGTCACTGGTAGGCCTTTCAAAGGTATTCTTAATGTGACAGGTTATTTATTTATTTATTATTGGGCCGAGTGAGAATCATTGGTTGGTACTTTAAACTACGGAGCTAAGTTTCCCTTGTTCGCGCCTCGTTAACGCCAAGTATACATAAGTGAACATAAATAAAATCCTATTATTCAGTCTGACATGAATAGTCCAAACGTTGGCAGTGAGTGGTATTGACTAGTTGTTTTCCTTTCTATCACTTCAAAGTTATATACAATTAGCACAGATATAGTTTTACGCTAAATACAAGAAGTAAAGAAATTTTGATTACAAGTCTTTTAAAGTTAGTGTGATACATTTTTACATTAGTTCATTCGGCGTCAAACTAAAAGTGTTCGAATTTCTCTTTCCGGTTTTATTATGAAATATTTACTCAGAATAAGTATTTTTATGTCATAATGGCCATTCATATTAAATATTAGATTGTGTTCGTTTCCTTCTTTGATTTTTAAATTGAATAAAAATTTGTTTTTGTTCCTCAAATATCCATATGTTTATGATTCTTACTAAACCTGTACCTTGTTTCATTTAACATAAATAAACCTTAGTAGAAACATTGTATTCATAAGAGTTACTTCTTTCTCACCAATGGACCTCAATCCCGTCTAGTGTTAGAGACGATCGTTGAGGAATTTAGTATTAGCCAATAATATTTATATTCGAGAGTCTGGCTTTAACAACATTACAAAAGGGGGAGCAATGTTCTGTAGAGCAAAACCTGTAGTATTTTTCCTCAAATAGAAACACTTCATTACGTTTACTAACTGTTCTTCATCAATTTCCCAATTTCCATGAGGGTTACCTGCGCCAGCCGTCCCTAAATTAGCAGTGTAAGACTGCAGAAATGGTAGCTAGTTATCATCACCCACGGCCAACTCTTTAGTTTCTCTTTCATCAACGGATAGTGGGATTTACCGTTACATTATAACGCCCTCACAGCTGAAAGGGCGAGCATGTTTGGTGCGATCGGGATTCGAACCGGCAACCCTCACAGTACGAGTCGAGTAACTTAACCACCTGGCCATGCTGGACTATTGTTCGTGATAAAAGATTAAGAAATCAAAGAATGAAAAATTAGCCAAAACATCAATAATATGAAACTAATAAATTAAAACAACACTTGTTTTTGTGTAAACAACTGAATAGAGCACAACATTAAAATTATTGCAAAATAAATAAGTTATTTAAAACAGGACCGAGCCACAAAAAGAGTAGTGTTAGCGCTGGACCCTGTTTCTTATTAAACTGTTTAATGTGCAATTATTGTAACGCCATATTCCTTTTAATTGTAATACTAAATTGTTTTGCTCATTCACTAAATAAATAATATATATTTTTCTAAAGTAAAAATTGAACCAAACTTGAATACAGGGTTTTACAGCTGAATTTAAACTTTCGTTCCTTTCGATACAAGTGAAATGTGTGTGTAACGTACATATCAATTTAATCTATTGATTTATGTGAATACTTTGTGCTTTTAATAAAAGTTTTCACATTCATCGAAGTCAAAAATTATCTTCACGATGACAATAAATTCTGTAAGACCTAGATACAGTTTATCAAGATAAATATAGTGAGATGTTTAATTTTTAAATACATTTGTCTGAGTAGTTTTATTGTCCTGAAATATTTACATGTTGAATTCAAAAATTATATTCATTTTTCTCTAAAAATAATATTAATTTTTTCTGTCGCGTAAAAAGTTTTAACAAAACATTGTACGTACTTTTACACAGATGAATCATTTTTATTGAAATAAAAACAAATTTTGTTATACTTAAAATGTTTATAGCCACTGCCTATAGATTTCTCTTGACCAATTGCGACGTGCGAATCTTATCTATAGTTCTAGAACACACAAGAAACACACCAATAGTATATTAACGGTTAACAAGCCGCTCGACGTGTCACTTCTGAATAGTATTTGTTTACGTGTGCATTTTTACATCATTTTTTTTCTTTTTCAATATAATTTATTCGTTGTTATGGCAACAATAGATTGTGTAAGTGACCAAAACATACAGTATTATGTTATGTTTGTGGTGACTTTCTTATAAAGAAACAAAGGCAAAGCATTACAAAATTCGATAAAAAAAAGCATATTACGCGTATTTTGGAATAAAAATTGGGGACCAAGACAAATCATGAATCTGCATAAAGTGTGTACAGTTTGTGTCAAATGGTTAAAACAATGAACCAAAGGTAACAAAAAAGTCTTTGCCTTTTGGAATTAAATTGGTCTGGAATTAACCTAGAAACAATTAAGATGGCAGCTATTTTTGCCCATGTAACATACAAGGCTACAACACTTAAAACAAAAAGAAAATATATTATCCAAACCTTCAATCTGCTATGAAAGCTGTTGTTCATAAACCTGATATACCTGTACTTACTTTACTGAAGTCTCTTAATAAACTTTCATCTGATTCTGAATCTGATGTCAATAGAAATGATGATAGGGATTGTTTTCAATCTGAAACATCTGGTTAACTACAGCTCTTCACACAAGGTGAACTTAATTATTTGGTGAAGGATTTAGGCCTTCCAAAGGATTCTTTCAGGGAGATCATTTTGCTGGTACAAAAATCTTGAGAAAGAAATAGAAAGAGTTTACACCATACTTTTCACAAGAAGGTTCGTTGCTGAATTAATACTAATGTTAGGGAGCTGTAGTCTAAGTGAGTGGAAACTGCTAATTTATTCTTGCAAGAGAAGTCTATAGGATGTTGTTCCTATTGCTCACTTAAAGAAAACGTATGAAAGTTACAAACCTTTTAATAAGGTCGAATACAAAGAGCATGATTAGTTACTTTATGGAAAACTAAAAGTCTCTTGCAGATTATTGAGCCAGTAATTTTATTATAGAAAGTTTCCACGTTTTTTTCTATGAAGGAAACAACTGAACATGAAATTAACACTGGATAAAGAAGTGATGGTCATAGAGTCAGCCTGATACCAGGATCCAAAAACATTGAACATGAAAGTTTGATTGACACAAAGAAAGAACTATTACCTCCACTTCATATAAAACTGGATTTGATGAAACACTCTATGAAAGCTTTAGACAAGTATTCTGTGTCAAGTATCAATGTTGGCAATTCCCAACTCTTTTAGAAACGAAACTTAAAGAATGTTTTTATTTTAACTTCAGATTAGGAAGTTGATATCCGATGAAGAGCTGAAAAGGACAAAGAGAAAAGTTTAGAAAGAAGCGTGGATTGCCTTTATACATGTTACTGAAATTTTTAAGAAACAACAAGGACTCAGATTACAAAAATATCATCAACAACATGCTCGATAAATTCAAAGAGCAAGATTGTAATATGAGCTTGAAAATTCATTTCTTACATTTATATGTTGACTACTATCATGAAATTCTCGGTATCATTAGCGAAGAACAAGGGGAAAGGTTTTATTGAGACATTGGGGAAATGGAGAGGAGATAACAGGGAAAATGGACATTTATTGTGATGATTGATTACTGCTGGTTATGGAAACGAGATGCTTCAAACGCAATACAGAAAAAAGACCACAAAACGTAGTTTTGAGACTAAAAGACGTTGGTTTCACACACACAAACTCGCAAAATCATAATAAATGAGGATGGGTATTCGTTTGGCATCAATGTTCTTACTATTTATTCAGTTCATTTATATTTTGTTAACAAAGATAATAATATAAAATGTTCATTATGCTAAACGAAATAATAATTTGATCCAAGTAAGAGTTTCGTTTCTGCATGATTTGCTAAAAATTCTGACATAATAGATAAAATATTATTTTCAAAATCTGCATAGCTGAACTATGGAAAATCTATTATTAAACAGCTTTTATGAAGTTTAAATTTGCAGGTGTGTGATATCTATATACATAATTTTAACAACATTGTTCAACATCATTTTAAGATGTTATGATGTCATCAGCTGCTTACCAAATTATTAATCCTTTAGCATATCAAAATCATAGACTTGCAACTAGACAGCCTTATACGCTTAACAAGACTAATTAATACCTAATTTTGCTAAATATTTTTATAGACATTTATTTCATTTAACACAATGTGGATAACAAGTAGAGGTGCTCAAAAATAGCATCTCTGACGTGACAGTGTCTACCTTGAATGACTTTCGTTCAATATCACAGGTTATCAGATAGTCTTGACAAATTCACTTCACATGTTGTTTGTAAGCAGTTAAATAAGCATAGTGTCATAGTAAAATACATCTACAACTGTCATAGAGAGGACATATCATAGTGCTTATGAGGTTTGCTATGATCAACTAACAAGCAAAATAGACAGTGAAATGTCTTCAGTTTAATACAAGGTGCAGACGAGTAATTTTCTTGCAAAGCTGGTATTTCTCTTCACATTTTTCTTATGTAACCCACTAAAACTTTATGAACTTAATAGCTGTATAAGTCATTTATTTTTGTAACTGATTCAGAAGAAATAAATGAAGAATCAGGAGTATTACGAGAGAATTAATTAATAGAAATCAATTAGCAGATTTTTATTTTATAATAGCACCAAGGATTAAATGGTGATTTTCCTGCCACCCTATTCATTTGAAGGGTAAAGAAAATTATTAGTAGATTCTGAAAAAATATTATTCCTCTACTTTTAAAAAGTGAAATGGGGTATTCAGTGATACGATTTTATGCTGCATAACATATTAGCGATGCTAAACAGAATTCATTACTTTTTTAGCTCCGTTATATATACATATAATATTGCTTATGAGGTTTGCTATGATCAACTAACAAGCAAAATAGGCAGTAAGATGTCTTTAGTTTAATATAAATTACAAACGTGTAATTTTCTTGTAAAGCTAGTGTTTGTATCCGAGGAAAGGCAAAGGTTAAAAGCGTGTGTGCTTTCTTATAGCAAAGCCACATCTAGTTATCTGCGGAGCCTACCGAGGGGAATCGAACCCCTGATTTTAGCGTTGTAAATCCTTAGACTTACCGCTGCACTAGTGGTGGGCTACGTTAAAAAGTATAAAACTTGTAAACTATATTTATTTGCTTATTTGATTCAACTTCTTAAATGGTATTTACATTTACAAGTCACTTTGTAAATTTGGTATTAAAGTGTTCTGCTTAAATTATCAGTTTGTTAAATTTATTAATTACCCTCAACTAATAATAACTTAGCTTTCTAGGCGCAAAGATAAAACTGTGTAAGATACAAGATAAACAGAAAGTTGTATTTATGGAAGAACTGTGATAAACTGTCATAAACTTAGTAGAACGACGGCTTGTCAGTTGCGTATATTTATGGGTCTAAATTCTTTACAGTAGGTGTCTGTGATTTATTAACGATAAACAATGAACGAACAGCACACAATCCATTTGTTTTAAAATAAAATATATATTAAAACTGGTTCAATTACTTTAAATGCAATTGAAAAGAAACATTATTATTCTATACTCTTTTATTGTAATATAATCTGTGATATTTCACTTAGAAATCGCCATTATACTATCTCTATCGCTAAGCTCACAAGTATGCAGTATACATCTCTCTAAAGATATCTTCGTTGGAACTATCAGGTCATTCCTTAAGTAATATCTGATTTTAGGTTAAAAAAAATAATTACTTCCTGTCAACGATTGACAAGCTTCTGAATGCCACTTCTATTATATTTTTCGGGTTTGGAGAAAAATAATGTAGAGAGGGTAGTTTTGATTTCTTCGTGTGTTCCAAGCTCTTTTTCATCCAGATAGTTCTACAAACTTCGGATTAAATGGTAATCACATGGAGCAAGGCCTGGAGAATAAGGAGGATGTGGACCATTTTCTCAGTCTAGCTCTTCGATTTTTAGCATATGTGATCCTTGCTGTATGGGGCCTGCATTATCCTGGTGTAACACACTTTTATGATTGATCAAAGTAGGCCTCTTTTCTTTCAGTGCAATATTCAAACGCTCTAAATGTCAACAATAGACGACTAATGTAACTGTTGCATTAAGTGGCAGAAACTTGAAGTGGATCACACCAACAATATCCCACCAAATGCTTAACAAGACTTTCCTAGTGTGGAGGTTCATTTTGGGCTGTCCTTTAGCCGTTTTACCTGTACTGAATCATTGGCTGCGGTGCTTTTTCATCTCCAGTCACTAACCAGTCCTAAAAAGGTTAGTTACGTTCACGAGAGTGCAGAGAAGTGCAAATGCCTACTCTTGCTCTAAAATTGGCTTATGTCTAATCATGGGAGACCCATTTTTTAAGTTTTGACACCTTCCCAAGCTGTTGCAGATGACGGTGAACTGTTGAGTGGGTTGAATTAAGTTTCTGTTCTAGTTCTTTAATTGTTCCAGCACAATCTTCATCAAGTGCAGCCAGCAGAAAGTCATCATTAAACTCAACAGGACAACCTGAACATGGCGCAACACATAAGCTGTAGTCATCTCATCTGAATTTCCAAAACCAACTTCGACATTTTCTTTCACTGAGCGATCCCACACCATAAACATCTTGAATGTTTTGTGTAGTTTCTACTGCACTATTGCCTTTTTTAAACTCATAAAGCATTATCCTCAGACAGATCCATCTTCATAATGGTTTATTTGCTTAATGATCTGAAAAAGTAGAGTTGGGTTACTTTCTTTTATTTATATGAACATTTTTACACACGTTCTACAACATATTTTAATCATTAAAGACTTTTACAAAGACAGAAATGATGATGCACTTTCTGTGTTAAATGTTCGGACATTATTTATGGGATGACCTGATAACTTACTTGAACTACATTGTAGATGCGTATTTACAAATAGTTCGTATGAGATCTAGAATTTCCATCACTTTATCAGATATTATGACGCAATGCTACTCGAGAAAAATTTAGAATGTTCTAGTAACATGACGGAATAATACAAGTGCCAATTCACAACAATTGAATTACATTTAATTACGTTTAATTCGCACATGTACGTCACAAACTTTCAATGAAATATCGCTTATAAAAATAGCTAAATTTAACGCTCGTGCTATACTTAAAGTATCTAAATCATAATATTTGAACTATACGTAAAATAACAAAATCATAACATTGGCATTTAACTTAAACAGACGTGTATATCTAACATTACATAGCTACGAGCATAAACTAAACAATCTTCATACACACATTGTGAAATATGTTTGTATACATATATAGCTCAATAGATAAATATAGTATTCATATGATAGATAAAGTGTTAAACATTCTATGCTTTTTTTGACTGTTTTCAACTTTTACAATATATGACAACTTGTGGAATCTTTTTTTTTACGTCTTGGGAATGTTCCTTGTTGTACCATAAACATTAAGAACAATGGCTAAAAGTTCCATAATACAAAACTCAATAAACGGATAAAACACACCAATAAAGTTTCTTTGGACATTCATTAAATTTAATTTCTCGCACCATCATACAATGTTGTCTGTCATTCACTCAGTAGACACTAAATTAGTGTCACATAAGGGATACTTGACGTTCAATTTGTAGTGTCATGACGTCAATAAAACGTGCACGAGCCACGAATCAAGAGAAGAACTGCGGCTTTGCTATGAGAAAACACACACACACTCTTTCCATTTTATGACATGATTCGTATCAATAACATGTATAAGGCACAGCAGGTTTACTTCTTTCCACTTGTGAGAATAATCTTCACGTTCTTCTAACTTAATAGTTTGTTTGATTGTTTGTTTAGAATTAAGCACAGAGCTACAAAATATGATATCCGTGCTTTGCCCATCAGGGGTATCGAAATCCGGTTTTTAGCGATGGGAGTACGCTGATATACCGCTGTGCCACTGAGCGCTAAAGGAAAGAGAATGATTTGTTTTACCAATAAAGCCTTCATTACAACAGCAAGGGATTTCATATGTACCCCGTTTTTTATCGTACATATCGTTGACAGACATTAAAACTCAGCTGAAAGCTGATACTGTTGCTTTGCATATAAAAACTGTTACGTAGGACTTTATTTCTAAATTTTAAGTACACTAGAAAATTATATCTATTGTACCTATTCGACGAAGAGGAAGGCTAGGCATGACCTGAAACTGGTATTGCAACCAAACCGAACTATATTTGTGAAGCCTCTCGGTGGCACAGCGGCATGTCTGTGGACTTACAAGGTTAGAGACCGGATTTCGATACCTGTGATGGATAGTGCACAAATATCCCATTGTGTAGGTGTGTACCTAACTTGAAACAAACATAAAAGTGTTTTTGTTTTTGTTTTTTAAATTGGAGCTCGTCTGCAAATATTGAGGGAATTATTTTGTTATTGATATCTTGTTAAATACAAATTATTTTGTTATTGATATCTTGTTAAATACAAATTATTTTGTTATTGATACCTTGTTAAATATAAATTATACAAGTTATTTTGTTATTATACCTTGTTAAATACAAATTATACAAATTATTTTGTTATTGATACCTTGTTAAATACAAATTATACAAACTATTTTCTTATTGATACCTTGTTAAATACAAATTATACAAATTATTTTGTTATTGATACCTTGTTAAATACAAATTATATAAATTATTTTGTTATTGATACCTTGTTAAATACAAATTATACAAACTATTTTGTTATTGATACCTTGTTAAATACAAATTATACAAACTATTTTCTTATTGATACCTTGTTAAATACAAATTATACAAATTATTTTGTTATTGATACCTTGTTAAATACAAATTATACAAATTATTTTGTTCTTGATACCTTGTTAAATACAAATTATACAAATTATTTTGTCATTGATACCTTGTTAAATACAAATTATACAAACTATTTTCTAATATATTGATACCTTGTTAAATACAAATTATACAAACTCTTTTGTTATTGATACCTTGTTAGATACAAATTATACAAATTATTTTGTTATTGATACCTTGTTAAATACAAATTATACAAATTATTTTGTTATTGATACCTTGTTAAATACAAATTATACAAACTATTTTCTTATTGATGCCTTATTAAATACAAATTATACAAACTATTTTGTTATTGATACCTTGTTAAATACAAATTATACAAATTATTTTGTTACTGATACCTTGTTAAATACAAATTATACAAACTATTTTCTTATTGATACCTTGTTAAATACAAATTATACAAACTATTTTGTTATTGATACCTTGTTAAATACAAATTATACAAATTATTTTGTTATTGATACCTTGTTAAATACAAATTATACAAATTATTTTGTTATTGATACCTTGTTAAATGCAAATTATACAAACTATTTTCTTATTGATATCTTGTTAAATACAAATTAGCTCTTGCATTTTTTTTCAGAGTTATTATATATAAAAATAGATAGACGCATACACTAAGCAAAAGAAAAATAGGACATAATCTGAATTTATAATATTGTAGATACGTTAATGCAAAACCTTTGTTATGAAATAATGTCATCCAACCCTTCTCAGTTGATTATTATGCAAATGAGACATCAGTTGCGTGATTTGAAATGCAAATGACTGGTCATGTAGTCACCTCTAGATTCATACAATTTTTTTTAAAAGTATTCCAATTAATTATGAAATGTGTATCGATATTAAAGAAGACATTCAGACGTACCATTAAGTGAAGAATCAGGGGTCGAGTGAATGCCAGCTGATACAAAAGGCTATTGCGAATTAGTTACACACCTTTCAAGATGTTATTACCATGATATGAAATCGCTTCTTAGCCCATAGTATAGGCACTCACACACATGAGCAAAGGAAGTCCAACATCTACAACATAAGTAGCTTGTTTGTTTGTTTTGAATTTCGTGCAAAGCTACTCGAGGGCTATCTGCGCTAGCCGTCCCTAATTTAGTAGTGTAAGACTAGAGGAAAGGCAGCTAGTCATCACCACCCACCGTCAACTCTTGGACTACTCTTTTACCAACAAACAGTGGGATTGACCGTAACATTATAACGCCCCCACAGCTGAAAGGGCGAGCATATTTAGTGCGACTGGGATTCGAATCCATGACACTCGTATTGCGAGTTGAACGCCTTAACACACTTTGCCATGCCGGGCCACATAAGTAGCCAATCACTGTCTGTTAATCTTTGGCTCTATGAAAGCATAACTGCTCTAAGACCAACTTGATAGATGTATTCCAGTCACAACAAGGAAAAAAATATCTCACTTGACATGGTGTAAAATACACACAAGGAATCAACTACTCTAAAAGAATATTTTAATAGTCATTTGTTTTGTCGTTGTAAATACAAAGGTAAATAATGGGCTCTCTGTGCTTTGCTCACCACTAGTATCGAAACCTGGTCCTTAGTGTTATAAGTCGTCTTACCCACTGCTGAGTCTCTGGAGGCATTTTACAGTTGGATGAGATAAATAATATGAAAAACGAAGAATCTGAACCAAGTCCAGTTCCTCATCATACACAAGAGTCTGGTGAGGGCATAATGTGAGCAAAAGTAACTATCGATAAAGGTACCAACCTTAATATACTGCACATTATATGAAGTACATCTTAAGGCTTCTGTTTCTGCGACATGTTGGGTAATTGACCTCAACTTCATATCATATGCTTCAGCATAAATTGATAAGCAATACGAAAAAATAGATAGATATAATTCATTTGTCATTAGAGTAAGATATGCTAGGCGTTTCTCATATTGTAAACTACTGATTTTCCCAGGTGATAATCTCTTGGTTACGCATATAAGTTGTGTTAGTGTCAGGCTTTTGTCGGGCCGGATTCTTTACAGTAGGTGTAAGTGACTGGTTTTAAAATTTTTTTCAAATCAACTCAAACTTATATGACAAAGCTTATTACACCATTAATTATTATAATTGTATCCAATACTTTAAATAACAGTCTCGTATTTATCTAATTCCATACAAGGATTCAGTTACCTCAGAACACTCTTTGACAATACAATTTTTCTCCTTCATTCCTATTATTACAATACAAGCTGTGACACACACTTCACAAATCGCCTATTACGTCTAACTTCACTTTCACTACTTTTATCGGCTATATAATGATATAACAATATTCATTTAAAGCAATGAAAAAGAATTACAAGGTTCATGTAACCTGATGTATATACATAACAACTGAATCGCACGTAAACAAACTAACTGTAACTATAGCTTCTAAAAATAACTTACTCTAACGATCGCATAATAGAAACCAAATACTGCTCTGGTATTAATTTTAAAATGAATATTCATGTATATCTGACAATTAATTATAAGATTTAACCAAAAATAGTTTCAAATTTAAAAAAAGTTTGTAGAATAATTTTCGCAATTAAAAACAAGACAACTGATATTTTTATTTTACTACAAAGTATTTTGATTTAAAATAAATAAACAATAATGGGAGCGCAAATGTCGCCGAGATATCTCATTTAGCAAAACCAACAATGATTTTGTTTTTTTCTCTTACCAAGTCGCATGATTTTTAGTTTTCTGTTATTTTGATCTATAAACGTTATCATGTCATGTAAACTTTTATTCTTTCATATATGTTTAAACGTATTGTTTGAGTAAGCTTTTATAAATTTATTTCCAGTATTAAAAAATATTAGGAAGGAAATTGTGCCTGTGGGATCAAAGCCGTAGCAGCTGTTTTTATATCTTCATTATACAGTGTACGGAAAGAGCATTGTACTCATAAATCAGAGAATAATCAGCATATCAATAAATAACATACTGCGTTTATTCCGTTTCCATTATAAAACAATGAGGTACTCATTAAAAATCAATATTGAATACTCAGAAAACTTATTCTTGTATTTATCAAACCTTATCACTGACGTCATAATAACGTTTTTCTTCGATTCCTGAGTTTTGTCATAAATTCTTTACATATCACTTGAGGATACCTAACACTTCTGTATATGTGGGACCGCCATGTCCAGGTATTTAGAGCGCTCGACTCTCAATCTGAGGGTTGCGAGGTCGAATACCCATCACACTAAACATGCACGACTTTTCAACCATAGGACGTTATAATGCGGCGGTCAATTACATTATTCGTTGGTAAAAAAGTAGCCGAAGAGTTGGCGGTGGGTGGTGATGACTAACTGCTTTCTCTCTAGTTATAAATAATTAAATTATTTTATCAAAGCTTTTCGTTTAGCTAAATAACGACATGGCTTATGAGGTACTACATTAATTACCTAAATAATATAAAGTTTATGTAATAAATTAATTAGCTCATTTTTGTTTTAATGTATAAAATAGGACGTCTAAAATAGGCATCAGGCATATTATATTGTTACATAATTATGTTTTATACTATTATCATTTATTTGTTATACTTAATTAACAACATAACAGAATAATGTACTCTAGTTAACGAATGCAACATATAATCTAAATAATATATCGTATGTCTACATAAATATTTCACACAAAGTTTCCTATCGGGATTAAACCATTATATGAATTATGAATTCATTTAGTTGAATAACAATCGGATACGTACAATATATAACGGTTAAATAAACATATAGACTCAGTAGCAATTTATCAAAGCTATATAGTAACAATACCAATTGTGGTAAGATATTAAATAGTCTTTTACTTAAAAAATATAGTAATTATTTTTACACCTGCTTACCTGCATATACTTACAGTAGTTTTGCATGTAATTTTGATACGTAGTATTTTTTTGTATGTTGTAAACTTATTTGATTCTGTTCTATCTTTCAAATTTTCGTCTTCAATAAAATTATTACATTCTTTTCAAACTTATTCGCACAATGAGAATAAACTGTTCGTATTTAGGTCAAATCTGAAATGTGTTAAATTTACTACACTTAAAATAAACTAACGATATCTCTCTCAGCCGAAAGAAACAACACTAAAACCATTTACATGCGTAGCAATGAATAAGCATTAATCTAATACTAGAAATTTCTACTGTGTAAACTGAGAGAGAGAGCTAATTTCATCCGTTTCTTTGTCCTGTTAAATGATGATTGAAATTATCATTTAGTGTTTGCACATTAAATAAGTAGCATGTACCAGTGTTTTATTGAATTGTAAGTTTCTTACATGCTTTAAGAACATTATAATAATGTACAGTATCTAATTACACTTTTTATTATTTACTGAAACGTTTATGTAGACACATCAAGAAAATAATGATGGTATAGTGTCAGTGAAGATGAAAGCTGACAGTCAGCGGTTATTTGGCTTTAAGTTTAAGGTAAGTAAAATCAAGTTTCATAATTTATATGAATTAGTATTAAACGTGTTGTTTACGCACCATATAATATTTATATATCAAGACGAACACGATTCGATATATTGTTTCATCCTTCTTTAGTTAGTTTATACCTTTATTCAAGTATTTGTTTCCTAATTTCCATGTAGTTAATTAATTATAATGTAATTGATAACGCTGTTTATTCCTTTTACACAGGTAAAGGTTACACATTTCAACCATTTTTCTTAAGTCGGAAGCAAAATATCATGTTTGCTTATATAATTTTTAAAAAAGTAACCTTTTGAAAGAAGTATGACAAAGATCAGTACAGCTAACTTGTATGAGAATTGTGTATAAATTAGTGGTTGAAGTATATAACCCAAGAACATGTGGAATATGTAGCTAAGTGTTTTTTCTTGATTATAAAAGCGAGTACTGAAAACACGGAATTTTCTTTCTTTTGTCTTGGAAAAAAATTATTCATTACCTTAGCAGTCAATCAACGTTAATGGGAAGCGTTAGATTATCACTCCATTCACAAACATATCATTGTGAATACTTTTTTTATTACGTAACTGCTCACTTGTGCTTGTTTTTTCCGTTTGCAGCCTGTGCTTAAAATTACTCTTTTCACTATACTTCTGGAATCTACACTTTTTCGAATACTTTAAACATATCTCTCGAATTTTAAGGTACCTTAGTGTAATAGCTGAATTTATTTTGAAGATGATTTCTCCCCCGACTGCCCTCTTGTGCCTGTAACATCTGATATTCAGGATTATAGTCATGCACTGAAACCTCCTAGAGCTTACAATGAAAAAGAGAAAGCTAAGCTTGAAGTGAGGATTCAGAAACGACAAGGACTCTTTTAGAACAAAACATTCAACTAACAATATTGACAATTCTAATCTCATTCTTGTTTCGTTCTCCATACCAGGCTCAGCATGATCAGGTGATCAGGGCGCTCGACTTGCGATCTAAAGATCGCTGTTTTCAATCCCCGTCACACCAAACGTGCTCGCCTTTCAGCTTCAGGGGTGTTATAATGTGACGATCAATCCAAATATTCGTTGGTAAAATAGTAACTCAAGAATTAAGAGTGGTTGGTGATGACTAGCTGCCTTCTATCTAGACTTATACTGCTAAATCAGGGACAGCTAGCGCAGATAGCTCTCGTGTTGCTTTGTGCAAAATTTTAAAAAACAAAACAAACAATTCTTCACACTGAAATGTCGATAAGTTGTTACATGACCTCCAGTTGTTAATTTCCTTAGTCTGAAGTATGAGTCGGCAGGGAAGAGTGATAGTGATGTCGGGCAGCTTGAACTTCCCGAAACCTACCAAGTGCTCTCTGTACAAAAATACATGTTAACAAGCTTAGACACCGCAAGACGCAAGTTTGAATCACCAATGGCTAAGTTGTGTGACAGGCGTATCAGGCGCAGTTTGATGAGAAATATTGCGACGCCATCAGAAGAAGTATCCAGGATCTCGTCACGATCCAATTGATTTTGAAGTTACTCAATAGTTTTATAGGCCGGCAAGGTACACTAGTGTTGCCTAGAGACTGCGTCTGATAGTTGACAAGTAAGGTTGAATGTAATGATAACGGATTTCCTAAGCGTCACCACAATGATGCACAGTCAAGGCGCATTACGTCATTCTTCATAATAAGTTGCACAAAAATGTTACCACATTCGTCAGGATCCAGTTTTCTCCAACCTTATAAACAAAGGAATGGCTCGAAACATCAAGACAAAAGCTTTCTCCTAATGTCCACACCTTGTCAGCTGCACAGCAGAAGTAACACTGACAGAATCACCATTCAGATATAGTTATGAGTTAGTGTATCAGATGAGCCGACCACTCGGAAAATAATAAAATGTGTCCCCACGTCCGTCGTTATCAACAGACACGGATAGGTTTTGGTAAGACATGAAGAATAACTTTCATCAAAATCTGATCATTATAATTCAGTTATAGAGCATAAACTAGTGTGAAAAGTCGGTTTTAATCTTAACAGATACAATTTTTGGATTTTCGTAGCCTTCCTCTGACTTTGACCCTCCAAAATTTAATCATTTATAAGTTGGGTCATAATCCAAATGTAAACCGTTTTCAGAAATGTTTCTACCACACACTTAGGGGTGGAAACATAATGTTAGGCCCGTTGTTTAATTTAAACATCCTTGAATGAGTGTTATTCCTAAAGACATGAGAAATAAAAAAGACTGATAAAAGATAATAGAGAATAAATTGGCTTGTCTAAATGAAAACTTTATTTAGTTCATGTCTATTACGTCTCGGACAGAAGGCCTTCGACAAACAGAAAAGACAATGTCGCAATATATACGATACACTATGTGATAAGCGGTTGATTACTTTGCAGTCAGTATAGTTACTCTTTTTGAAAAAAAATCAATTACTGAAAAAGTGGCCTTTTCTGATTCTATCGATATGAAATGGTGTTTCACATTAGGATGTAGAGGGAGTGATCATGGCATTTAATCTTTTATTACTAGCTGACCTTTTTGTCTATAACGGGTTGAGATGACTTCGAGTTTTCAGTTCTAATCTTTGCTTCATAAAGCCACGATTCTTGACCACTGGGTATATTTTTATGATTTATGAAGCCTGGCTAAAATCTTACTGTGACCTCGATGGTGGCTTCTTAGTGGACTGTGATGACCTAGTCCTAATAGCAAGTGAGAAGTTTAAAAACGATAAAAGATTCAGTCTTGGAGACAAGATCAGTCAATGGTTTGGGGAGACGAAGCCTCTAACTTAATGAAACAAACTAGAAGGACTGCAATAGTTACTATCTCAAACCTGATCTCTTTGACAACCGTGGCCAACATCCTCACCAGTAAAGCTTGTCCTAAAGCATGGTAACACCGCTACTATCATAGCGAAATAACGTGTTTTTATCTCAAATATGTACACACAACTGTGGACCACAGAACTACTTTTCTGAATCTCTGACACCAAACTGGATTCAAGAAGTGCTTATGTCAGAAAACTTTAAGGAATAACACACAGTGGGCACTTCTGGAGTGAAAGCAGCTTTAACTCAATCAAAAACACTACAGGAAGCTCTAAAAAACATCCCAGAAGAACCGACTGAAACAATTCTGAGAGACGGATAAGCCTGGAAATGGAAGTTTATGTAAGCTTTTCATCTGTTAATTTACTTTTAAGCACACAACTTAGCCATTTCACAAGCAAAGTTGGACTGCTGACATGGTCGTATTTTATCAATTTTCAAAGTCATCTTTATGTATACTGTATAGTGAGAAAAGGAAATGTTTACACTGTTTTACATATATATTTATAAAAATTAACAGGGTATTAGAGATAAACAATGTCCCCACGAGTACTAGCAGCTGTTTTATGCATCTTAGCCTATTGATTGAGAAACTACATAGGTTTTGATCTTCTTACATTCCTTTAAGAAGTAAACTGTATATTGTATAAGCTTTTCTCTTCAGAAATCTGTATGTTCTAGCCCTACTTGTAATGTACTGTTTTTTATATTAGTATTCGTAATCGAATAGTTTTTGTTCGTTTAGTTTAGTTTAAACTATTTCATCACATTTGTTTTAAGCTTGCTGTGTTTGTTTTAATTTGAAAGCATTAAGTTCTTAATATTTAATATATTAGTTACTTGTTCTTAATTTTATTTTGAGCTAAAATTTTATGTTTATGGATTAAGTTCAATTTTCATCTCGTTTTTAAAATTCATTCTCTATTTTTAATTATTCTCTAAATTGTTTATGTTTTATATTTTTTGTATTTTTGGTTACACTCTACTTTTTAATTTACTATGGGTTGCTTTGAATTATTTGTAACAGCTAAAACTTTTAAGTTCTTTTAAATTTGTGATTCGTTGATTTTTCATGCGTAAATTAAAAATGTGATTTTGTGAAATGTGCTTGGTTTAATATTCAATGTTTCACTGAACTTGCTAGTATAGTGATTTTATGTTATGATTTTATTTTATTTTTGTACTGTAGGTTTGCTTTTCAGTTGTAAATTTTAAATTATATTTTTCTTTATTAACTGCCTTTTTCAAGCTTGATTTTATTTCTACATCATTTGTTTTAACTTGTGTATTTTGCATTTTGCTTTCACAGGTTGCTGGAGTTTTTGTTTTAATTCTTTTGTCAGTTTTGTGTCGGTTTCACTCGAAAAAAACGATCACAATATTTTGCAAACTACAACTCTATTTGTAATTCAACAGTTAATGTTAATTTAAAAGTTAAGGGTGAGAACGCTCTCAATTGATAAAATATAAACTTTTCCTACCTGGAACAACGTTGAACATAATTAGTTTATAATGTATCTTTACACGTATATACTTGCGTAAGTTGTTTCTTTTTTAATTTTCCACTCATCTTCTGCATGCTCTTGATTATACCTGTTAATTAGATGTAAAACTTTCACAAACATTTGCTGATTCTTTTACACGGGAAAAGATTACATAGTGCAGTCTTTGTTCATAAATCCTAAGCTAATATGAATGTTTCAGTACGAACTTTTTGGCTTAGAAATGTGTGTAAATTGACCACTTGTGAAATATGTTACCTGGATTTTACATGACTCTAAGCGACGAGCCTTCACATAAGTCTGTTTCCTTAGTCTTTTGTTTTGGGTCTTCGTTCCATTACAGGATTAATGGCTCACTCCCCGTTATCACAAAAACTTACTCCGCATTTTAGGCCCGTATTTGTTCAGTGAGATTAATTAAAGACAAGTTGCACTACTTGACTAAATAAAAGTTACCCAAGCATGGAAGCTGGATACGCCTTTATAACGTCACACAATTAATTATATTATTTATTTACTATTCTTGCATATAAAAACAATAATACTTTGAGTTCTCACTTATTTGAATTCAGAAAGACCACAAATATTTCTGTCTGCTTTTATTTTCAAATTTCCAAAAACATATATATTGATATATAAGCAATTTGTAGTGCATATGTATTTGAGTGAAGAAAATATTTTCCTTTTTGATGTCTATATTTCTAAGAAACAGAAGACAAACCTCATTTAAGGTATTTCAAAATGAAAAAGAAATAATCCAAATAGAAAGTCTGAAGCTTTAAGCAGTTTATTTATTTTTTCTGAATCTCAAAAAATAAAGCGATGTACTATTATCTACCATCTTAGTGATTTATTTCAATCCTCAGCTCAATAAACTCAAAGAGCAATAAAATAAGTATAAAAACTTAGAAGCGTTTAAATATAAAAGACAAATAAGTTAGTGATATATCTTTATGTGTTTATTTAGAAAGATGTATACACACACACACGCACATATATATATATATACGTACTAATAAAATAACGCCTTGTATGACACAATAGACAGGAAATAATATAAACCTAAAAAAATTAAAATAATTAGGAATATTAGATTTTGAGTTTTAGGGAAACGTAAGGTGATAAGATAGAGTACACTGGGACAATAATACTGTACATATGTATTCTGTGGAAATACTTATATTAATTTTAAATTCAGTCAGTTCATGTTACACTGTTTTCTTCTTTATATTAATTTTTCTAGCCAGTTATTTGTCGGTCTGTCTTCTCTCTTTTCTATCAGTTTTTTTTCTTTTCTTTGTTTTATTTTAAACAAAATAGTACCAGGATTTTATTTTGATATGTAGGGGGGATCAGGAGAGAACAGTCCAGTTGTCGTATCAAGTGTTTTGAGGAAATCTCCAGCTGATACTTGTCTACCTCGTTTAAACGAAGGGGATGAGATTTTATCAATTAACAACAACGATGTTCGTGCACTTAAACCAGAACAGGTAAACAGTGAAACATTTGTGCACTTAAACCAGAACAGGTAAACAGTGAAACACTTGTGCACTTAAACCAGAACAGGTAAACACTTTCCTTGAATAAAATGTCTTACTTGATTTTATAATTAAAACGTACACAATACAAAGGTTAATTTTGGACAAATCATGAAAATCAACCAAATCTGTAATAATTACAGTGTCAGTAAGTGAAACAAGTCAAATGTTTTGCACGTTGCTCCTAGAAATTAAGCTTTATGGAAAATATTTTTTTTGGAAATTTCCAAAACACAAGTGCAACCTTTTTCAATGCATTGATTGTAAAGTTGAAGAGAGACAAACGTAAGATTTATATCAATTAATCCACCAGAACTAAATGTGAATCACAAACATGTAGTGAGTGATGTAGCAGTAATTATTCAACAATGAATATAAAACAGAAAAACGTAGAAGTGTAGTGTTAATTATTAAATCATAGTTGAATGCAAAACAAAAACATTGGTGTAGTAGTAATTTATGTCCTCTATAACTCAATGCACAAAAGAAACATGTAGCGGTGTAGTTGTCATTAGTCAACCATAACTGAACCTGAAACAGACATGAAGTAGTGTACGTAACAGCGGTTGTGAAAAACACATTAATGATTTAATAAACGCACATTAATATTACACAGATATATAAACCGCATTATATGAAACTTATCAAGTACATCTGAATGTCATAGTTCTTACTATGATATGACTCTAATAAGTAATTGTCATATCAGTTTCAATTATGAATAGTGTTGCTGTAAACGTAAGATCAGTATTTAAGTTTTTTAGTTTTTAATTTTCTTATCAGCTTGAATAAAAAAAAGTAACAAACTAATTATTTATTTTTTCCTCATGAATTTGTTTAAAACTTTCGAATTTTTGAAAAATTGTCGCAGAAAAACTAAAGATAAAAGCAGTTGTTTTAAGCTTGTGATATATATTGTCAAAACGACTGTTTTGAATACTTGCATAGTTACTCAATTATTATTAACAGGATTTTTTTTATTTCATAATATTTTATTCACTTTATTTTTATTCTATCAGTAATGTATGTTCTCGTTTTAATAATGAGTTAGTTTAACAATAACAAATATTAAATATATTTTGTAACTTAGATCGAAAAGTTAATTCAAGCTGCAGCTGACACAAGAGTCAAAGAGTTGTGTTTGAGAGTCCGGCAAAGAAGTGAGTTTACAAAAGCAAAAACATTTTATTTATTATATGTGTAACTTAAGTTCACTTACGTTAGTTCTTTTATAAAAAAATAGTCGGTTTAAACACAGTATAGATTTTAGTTACAGATAAATTGAATACCCTAATATGAAATCTAAATACAATATACACTTTATTCTTTCACTTGATGTGTTGATCATCACTTAAACCGATATACTAAAGAGAAGGCATTCACCACTATTTCTTGGGTTATTTTTCTCTCGGGAAATAACAGGACGCGAACTATGAGTCTTCGGATTCCCACTCTGAGCACGCTAAAGGCTAGGCCACGTTCAGCAACACAGATTAAAAAGTAATGATCCATATAACATCCCAATTAAAAATTATGATATACATATGTTATTTATGACAGCAGTGGTTTGATACGTTTTACTTCTGTTCATTACAAAACAACACAAAATATCACTTTTTAGGATACAGTTGATATCTAAACGACATTATTTGTCGCCTTTCAGGGTGCAATTGATGTACAAACAACACTTAATGTCACCTGTTAGCCTACAGTTGGTATCTAAACTGCACTAAATTGGCAATGACGACACTTTCCACCATACCTGTTTTGTTTAAATTTTAAGAGCATTTAGTCTTTTTAATTCTATTTGCATTTTTATCTGCTTTTTGAAGAATTTTTAACTTTACCTTTATTAATTTTTACATTTTACAGCGTTTTACTTTGTTTGGCGCAAATAGCCCAATTGTTTTGCGCTTATATACGCTAAAGAACCAACCATCCAATCAACGTCTCTTAGGGTACAGTTGGTGTCTACGCAACATAATAAATTTAATCTTTTAGGATTCCGTTGATATCCAAACGACACCAAATTTTACATAAAATTAAAATGTGTGTAGTTCTAATATGATGTGTCACGACATTTAAGGTATTGATTTGTTGTATTTGATATTGATGAAAATGAATTAAACCAGACCACAGTAACGATCTTATAATTTACAATGTCATTGGTTATCATAAAATCACTAAAAGTGTCACACTAGTATAGCTCATAGACAGTAACAATAAGCTCAATATAGTAGTGTGAATCCAGTCATGACTCACATTACTTCCTTACCTTATGACGATCGTTTAGAAATAAAAGTTTTGGCTGACAACGATATTTTATGCAACAATTGGCGGCAAAACTCCTTGTTACAATAGGAAACATTTATAAGAGTAGAGTAAGATACAAGCTAGCACAATGTGGAATCAATAAATGTACAGCTTTTTGAAAACTATTGCTGAGAAGACATAACTAAATAAAGTATAGTATTCGAGCCCAGTGCTACTAGATAAAGACGTTTGTTCTGCACATACGAGTTAAATTGCAAACATTCAAATTACAGTTTTTTCGGTAGTGAAGCTGAGAATGCAATCATAATAAACATCGACAACAAAACATAGTAGGGATCACACAAGTTTGTGGTAACACCTAAGCCAATGACTTTGGTAATATATTTAAAAGTGATGGTACCATAACTACTGATACGTACGTGTCAAGTTTGATCCATAGCATCATTTTTTTAGGGAACACGATCCATCGATTAGGCCTCAATCTTCCAGCAAAATAATGATATCGAGTGTACAGAGAATATGGTGAAGAGATATACATAAACCGTAAATATGCCAATGGAACATTCTCAACCAGATGAATAAGTTATTTAGGTTGTATGACCCTATGTTAAAAAATAAATTTTGACAGCCAAAAGGAAACCAAACAGCTTGGCTAAACTGTGGGGAGTAATTCAGCATGTTTGAAAATATTCCACAATCTACATAAACCGTATGGTAGTGAAGAAAACAAGGTGTGATACTCTACTTAAAGCACACAAAATACATACATTGCGCAACGTATTTACCTCTTTTGTGTATTTTATTTGGCAATGTTTTGTATGTGTATTGCTTATGTTTCCGTATTTATGCTTAACACTATGTATAGTGTTATTGTTAAAGTCATATAATAAAAATACAATTTCAAATTGAAATCTAAAAACATATAAGCTACGTTATTAGTTCTGAATAATGTCAGTTTTATCAGCTCCACGGCAAGTTGATGACACGAATTTCGAACTTTTAACAACTTGATACATTTTCCAACAGTTTAACTGGCTTACTATCAATCTGTCTTTGTAAAGACAAAAAAAAGTTACAAAATCTAACATGGCGAGACATGATGTACGAGTCCTTGTGACGAAGTGTAAAACAATCTCCAAAGTTACTACGTGGTTATAAATTAATGTAGTCGTTTCATGAATTTTGATGATTCAAGATATGTTTATACCGCTTTAAAAACGTAATAATTCTATTTGGTGATCGAATTTGCTTGAGATAACAAACTAACCAGTTCATATAAGTTGTGATTTAGCAATAACAGCAAAACGTATCAGATATTTTGAATCAATATATTTCGTGTCTGCATTAATTAAAAAATGTGGGCTGGTAGTATCATTTATAATTAACAAACTCTAAAAGGAGTTAAGTTTTTCGACTGAGGTTTATCAGATAGTAATAGTGGTAAGAGTCACTTTTGGGTTATAACCTTCTCATTCGTTACAGAATCTGTAAAACTATACGTGTATGTAACTGTATTTTTAGAGAAAGCTAAGGATGATACATACCATACAACGCAGATGATTGAATTTTATATCAGTGTAATGTCAGGTATTAAATATTATAAAAGTGTAAATGCCCATATTATTATTACTTTCCGGGTAGTAAAATAAGTAAAAGTTTGCATTAGATTTTATCTCTGTACAAAAAAACAATAATATTATTTTAAACTTTGACTACTGGTTTACATTTTAAGTATACGAGGTTTAAGGCGTATTCTGTTTATGGGCTAGCAAAATTATATATAATTATTTCACTTTTTATGATTTGTTTCACGCATATGCTCTAGCCGTACGTAGATTTATTTTAAAGGACAACTACATTCAAATATTTGCTGTGTCTATTGCAGGGAATCAAACTCCGGATTTTAAGTTAGTATGTCCTTAAACGTATCTCTGATGCAAAGGGGACCCGTACGAGAATCAAATGTTTTTTTTTCTTTATTACCCAACACTGGTACAGTGGTTAGTCATGGATTTACAACGCTAAAATGAGAGGTTCGATTCAACTCGGTGAGCTTAGGAGATAACCCGATGTGGCTTTGCTACACGAAAACACATGAATGCTTTCTCTTATTAACTGCATTACTTATACTATTATAATTATTAAACGTTAAATAAGTTTCATAATAATCGCTTAGTTTTATATACTTCCCCTCATTCGACTCTTAAACTATTATTTTATTTGATTCTATGGACTAAATAGCGAATTTTAGTAGGTTTATTTTTTTACTGTTTTTTTTTAACCTGTCACATTTTATAATCATATGAATGCATTAAAATTTCTGCCTACAAAGTCTGTTATGAACCTGCTGTCATATCGCCTTACTGAAATGTATTGTTTGTTTGCTTGTTGTCGCAGGACAGATTATGAAAATTGATTTTATTGAAAGTTAACTTAAACGAAAGAAGGAGAAAGTATGGACAAAAAACAATAAATATATTTTTTCTAGTGTCAAAGTTAACAATAAATATTTTAATTCGAACGGTTTTAAGAGTGCGTGGTCGTGATCACTGTTTGTATGTTGGAAAGCAACTATACAATGAACTTTCTGCGCTGTACCTATCGAAACTTGGTTTTTAGCATTATGAGCCTTCATACTTACTGGATGAACACTGATGGACTATTAACTAGCGACTACATTTTCTTATAAATGAATTACAGCATGTTTTGATTTTTTTTTTTTTTTTTTTTGCATAAGGCTCCTAAGGTACCAAGCTGAGATAGCATGGTGCTCAGCAGCGAATTTCAGGGTCGCCTGTTCGCATTGTTACAATATTATGCTCTGTAATTCGAGGCTCTATGTACATTGTGTTTGATTGCTTGCGTTTTAATTTCGCGCAAAGTTACACGACTGCTCTATGCGCTAGCCGTCCCTAATTTAGCAGTAAACGGTTACAGAAAAGCAGCTAGTCATCGCCACCCACCGCCAACTATTGGGCTACATTTTTATCAACGAATAGTAGGGTTAACCGTCACATAATAACGTCCTCACGGCTGAAATGGTGAACACGTTTGGTACAACAGGAGTTCGAATCCGCTACCCTCGGGTTACGAGTCGAGCGCACAAACCACATGGCCATGCCAGCACGTTATGTGCGTTATCATAATGATAGTCCAATGAAACTCTTCATAAACTAGCCCAAAAGTTAACGATGGTTGTTGTTGATTAGCTTCATTCTTTACAGATCATGAGTTCTTCCATAGCTTTGCGTGGATATCAAAATAAACGAACTTATTATTATTAACAGATGAGGAAAGTAACTATGACTTTCATTTTAATCCTAAGCCATGAATAATATTGTCGGGCTGATGATGGTAGAACCATGATTTGAAACATGATGGAATTATGTATGCCTCACATTACTTTCCATGGACGCATTAGAACAGCGACAGTAAACAGTGTTGTTCTATTCAAATAGCTGAACTGGTTCTTGTAGTGACGAGTGTATTTAGCTGTCAGCCCACCATTTGGTTAATTGTTCAAAATTAAAAACGGCGCCAACTGAATTCTAGGGAGGTCTCTGATCTTGCCGATTACCCCATATGCGCGTAAACGCCATTCAAATTGAAAATCCCTATTCCAGTTTTACTGTCCACAGCTGAGACAGCAGCAAATCTACAGGTTTAGAACGTAAAGATAAGGGGCTCAATTCCCCTCTATGGACTTAGTAGATAGCCCGATATATTTCTGCTATAAGAAAAACACATGCACACACACTCATTCTATTAGGAACAATAAATTTCAAATTTATATTTTCTTGAATTTGAATATTTTAAACACAACACTTTGGACTTGTTCATACTGTCATGTAAAATTGTTAAAATACTTAAAATATAAAGATAAAAGTTAGCAACATTTTATTAAGGTAAAACATTTTTGAGTAATTGAGAACATTGTTCAAAGTTTCCACACCTCTTTTACTTTAGTTGTTAATAAGGAATTTTTCATGTTGAATATGAAAGAAACTTAGAGGAGTGAGGATTTTTTAAAGTGATAATTGAAATCATGTAAAAACGATAAGTTAATCAATTATTTTGGGAAACAGTTGCAGTAAAAACTATATTCTTTGTTTCTTTCTTGTTTGATACGGCTAGGTAGTTTGGCTACTCGACTCACAACCTGAAGGTCGCTAATTCGAATCCCCATCACACCAAGCTAGCTCGCCCTTTTAGTTCTTTGAAAAAAGAGTAGTCCAAGAGTTTGCGTTGGGTGGTGATGACTAGCTGTTTTTCTTTAGTCTTACATTACTAAATTAGGAACGGCTAGTGCAGGTAGCCTTGGTATAGCTTTAAATTAATAAAAAATAAATTAATTTTATTGGTTTGTCAATTCATCAATAGAGTCATCCATGTATTGATTTTGTTAAGTCCTTCTTTGCGTTGATTCGTTTACCCGGAAAATTTAGGATTTTCAATTATTATATTTACAAAAAAACAAACAAATGAATTTAGAAATGAGTTTATTGCGTTTTCTTACACACGAAAATCCCACGTTGGTACAAAATAAATCTACGGATTTACAACGCTAAAATCATGGGTTCGATTCCCCTCGGTGGACTCAGCAGATAGCCTGAAGTGGCTATGCTATAACGAATCAAAACACACATATACACGAACCTGAAAAGTATGTGAAAAAAATATATATGCATTTATTGTAATATATATGTGTAGTTGTATGTATGTGATTATAAAAAAATATATATTATTATTTAAAGTGAGAAAAATACCCCACTTTCTACAATAAAACAATTTTCTTGGGCTGAAACTTTATGTGTAGCTAAATATTGTTAAAATGTAGATTATAAGTAACTTAGAGAAGTGTTTTCTAAAGTCGTTGAAGGACATTCGTTCTATATAAATAAGTAATGTGTCAGTGAGAAACGGCATAGAAATTATTAACCCGAACTGATATAGAGCTAAAAGATCAATTTTTTTCAGGCTAATCTTGTCATCATTAGCTAGTTTGTGTGAATATTGGTAGTTTGGACCTGAAACCGTTGTTGATATGTGATTTTTAGTGGCATTATAATCGAATAGATCCTGAAATTAAAACAAACTACCTTATAGAAGCAACTGAATTTTGCATCGTTAAAAGATATAATATATATCTAACTACGATAAGGTAGAAATGCTCGCCGTCTAATACACCAGTTGGTAATGCAATAGTCTAACACTATATTCCACCCATTACGCCAGTAAGAGCGGTAAAACAACCAGTTTCACAAAACAAAAAGTATAAATAAATAGCTAGAAAATGAAAGCTCAAAATTGGAAGTTTACCCCTGACCTTTGTACATTAATTTTCAATCTTTCAGCTTTTAGCAGACTCATACAGAAGTTTAAACAATCAACGTATTCACATACCTTCCTAATATAAATATAAATGTATCCATTGTCTCACTATTAATACGTGTGCTTTAATAATTCTATGTTTTATTTCTCAATAATATAAGTATGATATGTATCCATTCTTTCATTCATAGTGCATGAGAACAGTGCATTTGCTTAATATTTGTAAATCCACTCTTATATTCTTTATTATATGTATAATAATGTACATTTTCAATCCACTCTTCTATTCTTTATTATATGTATAATAATGTACATATACAATCCACTCTTCTATTTTTTATTATATATATAATAATGTACATATACAATCCACTCTTCTATTCTTTATTATATGTATAATAATGTACATATACAATACACTCTTCTATTCTTTATAATATATATAAATTTAACCATCATTAATAATACGTATATATTATCACACAGTATCTCACTTTAACTGTTGTTTATTATGAAGCACAAAGCTACACAAAGTGCTATCTTTGCTCTGCCCACTACTGGTATCGAAACCCGATTTCTAGTGGTAAACCACTGAAGACAGTTGCAGCAATACATCCATTATACAAGAAACATTCTGTCTGGTTTTTAAAGTATTACAAATTAATCACATCAACTACAATATTACAGAATATTTCTGCGTGAGCTCAATCTTTAGACAACTGGTTGTATCAATTTTTAAAAACGAAAGAAGTAGTTACGTGCGCCTCCAATAAGGATTACTGTGTTATCTCATTATTCTCACTAAAGTATCAAACAAGCGTGTATAATAAGTAGGTAATCGTTCCAATAGCTCTTTCACATTAAAAACTTACTTTTTAAATAGAAAAAAAAAACTTTAAATATTTCAAACTTAAGTCAGTAACATACTAACTCAACTAAAAAAATAGATAAAAGATAGATATAAAATGTCACGTGCTCATCGATTAGCATTAGTTAAGCTATAACAAACTGCATTTTCTCAGCCTAACCTTAGACTAATTATAGTCTCTCTCAAAACTTAACAATTTTATTAGATAAGGGTAAAAATAATTTCGGTTATTTTCAAAAGAGAACAACAATTTAGTTTTAGAGTAACCGATAGAGTTCACACCCTAACAGTTTTTTAAACACGTTTTTGAAGGTGTTAAAGCACCAAATTGCTTGCAGCTCTATTGGTTACAAGGTCTCTAAACGTAGCACTAAAAAGAATGAAAAACAATGCCCTCAAGACGCCGACTAACCGTGTTATTTATTGCTGGTGCTATCTTTTGTATTTGACAGAGAACCCCAAGGATTTGACCCAATGTTTTGGTCAATTTCTTAACCTGACTATTGTAAGAAGCACAAACATAGAGCTAATCGATATCATGTAGATTGTGCACCGCATGTGTAGTGAACTATATAGAAACAAGTTGTTAATTTTATATATAATAACATTTATTTGTATTACTTGTAAAAATGAATTATGACCTTGAAACACTTAGGCAAATGGAAATTAGTCTTAGAATAGGGCAAATAGTATAATGTTGAGTATTTGCAAAAAAGTTATTGTTAATAACAATCAAACTGCAAAAAGCTAAGAGTTCAATATTAAATATGGTTTGTTTGTGCAGTTTTTAAAATATCTGCGTATTATCTCACAATCGATTTATATTTTTTCGGTTTGAGATTCTATGTTTTATTTACTGAATATAACTTTAAAGTATCTGTATATTTGTTTTTGTTGTTATTAAACACAAAATAAAGAACGGAAGATATATGTGTTTGGCCGAACTCGAGTTTCGATAAACCCTAAATTTAGTTGTATAAGTTTTCGGCCTTATCTCTAAACCACCGGAGGACATCTTCAACGACAAATATAAACTTTGCATGTATCGTAACAAATCTTCATCAACTGGAATACACAGTGAACTTTATTAAACTGGATGTTTCATTTATTATAAAACAGAAAACTCAAAGTATTTTACACATCACCGATACGCATATGTTTAGACACCTACAGTTTATCTGTAAATGATAACTAGACGTCAAAAGTGCCGCTGAACTCACTCCTACGAAAAGACGTTTCTAGTCCTGATTTCTCCAAGCCCGTTCCCCTGGCTGTGGTTTCGCTAGATAGTAGATAGGGACAGTGGGAATCTCGTTAATCCATTCATTAATGGATTTAAATGGCAATTTAATTTAAATACAAAATTATTAGCCTAATATTAATAACCTATCAAGTTGCTCTGGAGCCTATTAGGCCCCACTTTTCGTAGGAGTGTTAATCACATGTTGCACGGGTATGTGATTGTTCTCTTTGAAGGAAAATACATACTGATATAGCGAAGCGTATAATCGCTATAAATGCAAATGGCACGACATTTTGAAAAAATAACCACCATCTTCTCTATAAAAGTAGAATAATTCCTACAATTGGATAATCTCAGCAATGAGATTCGAACCACAGCCAAAACAAATCAGAACCAACCAACATGCTCATACGCAAAGCAAAGGCTGCGAAAGTGAGAGTCACTGAGTCTTAACTAAGTATACGTCCAACACGACACTGACAGCAAGTTAATATACAGGGATGCGAAGTTTACAAATGATCAAGATATACTTCACAACTTTTCAGTTTTACCTTGAAACCTACTTGTGTTTTGCGAGAAACTTGCCTGAAAGAAAGATTAAATTGCATGAAACTTCCAAGCCAAGTTCAATAGAAATGTGTTCCTTGTCCAGTTTAAGCGTGCATTTCGACGTAAGTCACTTTATAGAAAGGTGCACACGACTGGTAAAGGCAGTATCGACATTGTATTTTTCTAAATACGTCTGATCTGACAGAAAATCATTGCAGGACCGTCTTTAAGATGTAGAAGAAGCATATATATATATTTATATCTATTGGGAATAATTTAAACCGAAATTAAATTGTCTCCCCTTGTGCCGGTATGAATATTTAAACCATAATCACTTCCACATGTGTGTTTAAGAATTAAAAGTTCTAAATATTCTAAGAAGAGAAATAAAGCAGGTTTTTGTTTCCATGGTAGCGGAGATAACACTGTCACTTTAGATTTAGTTTTTTAGGTTTTCACTCTACTTATGTTACAGCAGGTTTTTGTTTCCATGGTAGCGGAGATAACACTGTCACTTTAGATTTAGTTTTTTAGGTTTTCACTCTACTTATGTTACAGCAGGTTTTTGTTTCCATGGTAGCGGAGATAACACTGTCTCTTTAGATTTAGTTTTTTAGGTTTTCACTCTACTTATGTTACAGCAGGTGTTTGTTTCCATGGTAGCGGAGATAACACTGTCTCTTTAGATTTAGTTTTTTAGGTTTTCACTCTACTTACGATACAGCAGGTTTTTGTTTCCATGGTAGCGGATATAACACTGTCTCTTTAGATTTAGTTTTTTTAGGTTTTCACTCTACTTATGTTACAGTAATGAGGGCCCGGCATGGCCTAGCGCGTAAGGCGTGCGACTCGTAATCCGAGGGTCGCGGGTTCGTTCCCGCGTCGCGCTAAACATGCTCGCCCTCCCAGCCGTGGGGGTGTATAATGTGACGGTCAATCCCACTATTCGTTGGTAAAAGAGTAGCCCAGGAGTTGGCGGTGGGTGGTGATGACTAGCTGCCTTCCCTCTAGTCTTACACTGCTAAATTAGGGACGGCTAGCACAGATAGCCCTCGAGTAGCTTTGTGCGAAATTCCCAAACAAAAAAAACAGTAATGAAATTATTTGATAAACTTTTATACTTATTTTTCTGTTGCAACTAGCGTGAAAGACCACATTAAACTGGCAGTTAGCATGTGCCAGTGATTTTTCTGAATGTGGTTATTTGTTTTATTACAATGTCCCATTTTTCATGAAAAGGTTAGGAAAATATTACTGTCTCCTGTAATCTGTTCGTGTGCTAGTGACAAAGCAGACTCGTGCGTGGCGTCATTTGGTTTCAGTTGAAGTCCTAGCTTCTCTACATAATTACAATGACCTATTAAGATCATCGCTTATTTACAGTACAGTGATTCGTCAATAAAGATAGCATATACCCAGGATAAGTTTTTCTCTGTAACATTATACTCAGTAAACTAATATACCTTCACAGAGAGTATTGCTTGTTGGAAGTTAAGCACAAAGCTACTCAATGGACTAGCTATCTGTGCTCTGTCAACCACGGGTATCGAAATTCGGTTTCTAGCACTGTAAGTTCACAGATATACAGCCCACATAGAGTAATTGGTAGCAGTATCCTCTCTCTCTGTTCGATTATCAGTCTTCTGTTTGTTTATAAGACGGCTCACAGTGTGATATTTAAGAAAAATAAAACGAAATTCGTCCTTCCAGGAAGTATGGATTTACAAATTTTCGTCAAACAATAACGGCATATGAATATTGACTTGCAGTCTTTTATTTGTTTCGCTTTTGAATCATATTCCATATATGATCAAAGTGTGAATATTTTAACAGCTTTATTAAAAGATAATTAGTTGATCAGAAAGTAGCTCTTATTATCATTAACGATCTTAGCTTGACGGGAAACAAATGTTGAAATGTTTAAAATTTTGAATGTTAAAAAATTTCAAACAGATAGATATAGTTTCTGTGTAAAATCTTTATCATTTTAGTACAACATTAGGACAGGATTAGAATCTTTATCATTTTAGTACAATATTAGGACAGGATTAGAATCTTTATCATTTTAGTACAACATTAGGACAGGATTAAAATCTTTATCATTTTGGTACCACATTACGGCAGAATTAAGGTAATCTCTCAGTATTTTTTGTCTTTGTAGTTTATGACATTGAAGAAGGAAAGAACACCCTTATCTCCCAAGTTTCCAAAAGGAAGTATCTTTCTCTTCCCTTACTACGGTGTGATACTTTAAATGAATCAATAGCGTTAATTACAGAAGGATTGAAAGACGAATCACTTATATTAAAGTTTGAGGTACGTTTACCAGTCACTATTCAGTCTATATGTGTTTGTATTGGTCTCCACTTAGAAGTGTTACTTGTGAATGTTTACTTCACCATCATTTCAGAAAACTTTTTCGAACATTTATTATTTATTTTTCGTAAACTACTTAATAATAACTGGTGCTATAATTATTTCGCAAGCATAATATTTCTACTTTCTTGTTTTCGTTTAATGGAGGCTTGTGTTTAAACTTAAATCGTTGAAATAATTTATGATATGAAGAACACAATAAAAACAGATTTCACCAAAAACACAAATAAAATTGTGGGCTCACGTATCTCGATTAATAATCACGCAAATGATAATGTTTCTGTAGATAACATTTATTTTTTATTTTCGTATATTTCAAATTCTGCATATTTATCTGCATAAATATAATAGTACTCTGATGTATGTCCATGTAATAACTTCACATGGTGTGGATGAATCGTTATCAAAATTTGTCTAAAGTTTCAGTATGTCCATTTCGGGGTGTATAAAAATTTCAATTTTACATTTTTCTGTTTCTATGGGCGTTTTAACCACTACTTTGCCTGTTGTAAACGGATTTTTACCAAATTTGGCATGAAGGCCCATTGGTTTATGACAATATACTTAATATTTTTTTTAGGTTTTAATTTTGCATTTTCCTGTTTTTATAGACATTTTGCATTTTTCTTACCATTACTTTGTCCTCTGTAAATAGATCTTCGCATAATTTTGTATTGAGGTTTATTAGGTCCGTAGGGAGATACGAAGACATTTTCAGTTCTACGCTTTTTATGAGCGTTTTTGAGATGTTTACAATTACATATAAGCAGTTTCTCATGTCCTAAGATAACCTTTCATTAATCATAAATCTACGTAACGTCCCTAAGCTCCAGCTATTAGCTTAATATTTCTTCTTTGATGACTTATTTCATTTCATAGAATAAAGTCTATATATATATACATATATATGTATGAATGTGTAGTTATTAAATTTTAAAAGTGAAACATTTAGCATCTTATAAACTTATCATTTATTCCCTGAAAAGTATTGTTGAAATCTACACTACCTTACACTATCTTATAAACCTATCATTTATTCCCTGCAAAGTATTGTTAAAATCCACACTACCTTACACTATCTTATAAACCTATCATTTATTCCCTGCAAAGAATTGTTGAAATCTACACTACCTTACACTATCTTATAAACCTATCATTTATTCCCTGCAAAGTATTGTTGAAATCTACACTACCTTACACTATCTTATAAACCTATCATTTATTCCCTGCAAAGTATTGTTGAAATCTACACTACCTTACACTATCTTATAAACCTATCATTTATTCCCTGCAAAGTATTGTTGAAATCTACACTACCTTACACTATCTTATAAACCTATCATTTATTCCCTGCAAAGTATTGTTGAAACCTACACTACCTTACACTATCTTATAAACCTATCATTTATTCCCTGCAAAGTATTGTTGAAATCTACACTACCTTACACTATATTATAAACCTATCATTTATTCCATGCAAAGTATTGTTGAAATCCACACTACCTTACACTATCTTATAAACCTATCATTTATTCCCTGCAAAGAATTGTTGAAATCTACACTACCTTACACTATCTTATAAACCTATCATTTATTCCCTGCAAAGTATTGTTGAAATCTACACTACCTTACACTATCTTATAAACCTATCATTTATTCCCTGCAAAGTATTGTTGAAATCTACACTACCTTACACTATCTTATAAACCTATCATTTATTCCTACACTGCAAAGTATTGTTGAAATCTACACTACCTTACACTATCCTATAAACCTATCATTTATTCCCTGCAAAGTATTGTTGAAATCTACACTACCTTACACTATCTTATAAACCTATCATTTATTCCCTGCAAAGTATTGTTGAAATCTACACTACCTTACACTATCTTATAAACCTATCATTTATTCCATGCAAAGTATTGTTGAAATCTACACTACCTTACACTATCTTATAAACCTATCATTTATTCCCTGCGAAGTATTGTTGAAATCTGCACTACCTTTCACTATCTTATAAGCCTATCATTTATTCCATTCAAAGTATTACTGAAATCTACACTACCTTATACGTGAAGTTTTAATATCGAAGTTTACCGTATCTTTCTTCGTAATGTCCCCCACATAATTACTAATCTGGTGTTGTTATTTTTTCTCTTTGTATAACTTTTATTTTTACGTTACTAAATAGCCTGTAATAAATAATTAACTAAATCATTAATTAGTAACGTTATAGCAACGATGATATTATTAGATGATATTTCGCAAAAAGAGCGAAATCACTTAACAGTTAAATGTTAATTATAATATTTTGGAGCTCTGTTAATACAAAGCTACATACGGAGTTTCTATATCTGTGGTGAACAGATCATAAACAACCGATCGTTAAGCTTTGTGCTTAATTCCAAAAAAAACAAAACAACTTTTTGCTCTAGTTTTAAAACGTATGTGGACCAGAATACAATTATATTTTGTTGAATTTTAAAGCTTGTATCACTTACTCGCTCACGAAATTTCTTAAAACGTCTTATAAAAATATTGATATTAGAATACAGTTACCAGAAGTAATTGAGATTTACGTGTTTTTTTATTTCGTACAAAGCTACACGAGGGCTATCTGTGCTAGCCGTCCCTAATTTAGCAGTGTAAGACTAGAGAAGAGGCAACTAATCATCATCACCCACCGCCAACTTTTAAGCTACTCTTTTACCAAAGAATAGTGGTATTGACCCTCACATTATAACGCCCACACGGCTGAAAGGGAAAGCATGTTTGGTACGACCGGGATTCGAACCCGCGACTATCGAATTACAAGTTGAGTGCCTTAACCACCTGGCCATGTCTTCGTTTATTTGTAAATACAGAATTGTTTCTTTGGAAATCAGTGTATGCTTTCTTTGTATTTCTAAATCCTACTTTCATAGAAGTGTTGGTTTTTCTTTCATCTAAGTATACTTCCTTCTTCCCCGGTAGCTATGAAGTAAGTCAAAGCGCTAAGAATTGGACTTCGATACCCGCACTTGGTACTTCTCATATAACCCACTGTGTATCTTTTACATAAAAGCAAAGAAACAATAAGTATGTGTTTAATATTTATACAATTTCATTTCTCTAGAGTTCGAATTTGGAACATGTCAGCTTTGGTTGAGATCCTATGCTAAATTAACTAGAAAAGCTACTTGCTGTAGCAGGTTTTGGTAATAGATGCTATCTATTGTTCTTTGGGATATTAGTATTATATCCTGTATCATCTTGTGAGGCTATTTTACAGATGTTAAATGGAGTACAGGTGATTCTAGGTGAACTTGTGATCCAACTTTATAGCTGACAAATTACAACAAGATTGTGCACCCCTAAAGGAGTTTTGACATTTTCAATCCTGGTTTGCTTCAGCCAAGACCTGTTATTGAAGTCATGTCTCTATTATCGTTTAACTAGTGTGTGTGGTTTACTTTCATTTACTTAGTCAAAGCATTTTTAGTTTATTTATATGGTGATTGTAACTTTGTCACTCATTTTTTATTTAAGTAGTTTCTTTCACTAACTCTTATTTTAATACAGTTAATTTTTTAAGAATTTTAGTCAAAAAGCAATAGTTTCTTGATTTTGTTCCTTCACTAAAAGTTGTTTTTGTTTTAAATTCACACCTTGGTCTTGTTTATTTCATTTCACTGTAGTAAATCACTACACCTATCCTTCTTATTACATTTGCAAACTTTTCCTGTTGTGAACATCAGATAACGTTGTAGGTATTTGTTATCCTTGGATTAACAGAAGATTTCAATTACTTAACAAGATCAGAACTTTGTTCTTATTGCAGATTTATTGTTATTGTAGACCTTCAAGTTAGAGAGATGTTATATCACTAACCTTTATAAAATGTCAGATTCATAACATAAAAACCTAAAATTATTGAAGTTTCTTAGACAGTCCAAGTTATTTCTTTAATATATTTTAAACATATTCAATGCATTCAAACTATTTAAAACATATTAATATACTACATGTTTTACTCGATAAAAACTTGAATATGATTAATTGTTACTCGTGATTGATTTAAACATTTAAGATAATTTGTGAGTCACCCCATTTTTCAGAGAGTTGAGGGACCATACACAAGAGTGATTTTATGCCACAACCTTGTCTATCAGCAAAATCTATCGGATTGTTGACAGTCGTGGAAATCAAATTGTAGAGGTTAATAGTTCTAGTGATAAGGGCTTGTTTTGAGCTGGATTGCCAAGTGGATCATCTATTACAACACTTATAAATGAATGCAACAACATTAACCAAAACACAGTTAATAACACGTGTATGACCAAGACTTAACACTAGTATTAATAAACAATATATTGTAAATGTGAATACTATTTCAAATAATTGAATCGTGAAAAATAAACTAGAAAGAAAAACCTTATTCCAAACAAATACAGCAATACAGTGTTTTAACAGTACTCAACGATATTAATAACAATGTTGTGTGACGAATAGCAATATTTCACAAACTCTATCGTTCGCTAACTGGTTTTTACCCTCTCTCTTACTGAAGCTTATGACAAGGTATTTATTCACTGAGTAGATCATGAAAGTACATTTCATGTGATCATTAATCTACATAATAATTTACCTAATCATTTGTATATGAGAAAATTATGTAGATTTATGATATGATCATATAAAGTGTACTCATATGATCTACTCAGTGAATAAACATCCTGACATAAGCTTCACTAGGAGAGAAAGTCACGAGATAATTAGTGAAAGATATAGTTAGTGAATTATTGCTGTTTATCACATGATGTTCTTATATTAATATCGAAAGGTATTTTTGGAACATTGTGTTTTTTTTATATTTTGGGATTTTATTTTTCTTTCTGGTAAAAGAGTAGCCCAACATTAACGGTGGTTAGTGATGATTAATTGCTTTCGTTTCAGTCTTACACTGCTAAATTAGGGACACTTAGCGCAAATAGCCATCGTGTAGCTTTGTGCGAAATACAAAAACAAAAACTAATAAAGTTAGTAAACATTCTATTAATGTACAACATTGCTTGTGGAAAGTCATTGATTGTAAATCAATGATTACAGGCAAAAGTAATATAACAGGCATTTTAGCTATACCTAGACATTGGTTAAAATAAAACAATTGTGGAACAAATATTTGGCCATAAGAATCAATAAAAGTAGTTGTTCTGAGCAATATCTCGAAAACCTAACTTGTGGTATTTGGTTTTAAATTTGGTGTCAAGCCAGATAGATATCCGTAATATGCAAGCAGTATGAGGTGGTACTATATATATTTTTTAAAATGTTAAAGAAAATACATGTTTAGAATTTGCGATTGTACTTACATCGATTTGTAAACGTGAATAATCAGTTTGTGGAGTCAAAATGAATGTAAAAGTATACAAGAATTATAGGATAACTGAAATGTCTCGTCAAGTGTTTAATGCATATTTAGTGTTTTTGTATCATTATGTTTACTGACTTTAAAATTCAGTGTTTTTTGTGAAATATACTTTGTCAACTCACCGCTATCCTTTCTCACGTGGAGGTTAATTATCTCACTATACAGTATTTTGAAACCTCGTTTGGATATATAGTAACACTCTGTTTTAGGTGTTTCAAAATATGTGTTAGTTTTGAAACAATTTAACATGAAGTATATAAAATAATAATTAGACTTTAGACTGAACTTTTGATCAAACAGCATCCGAACTGTCACCATTCGAGAGTGTGATGAACTCTCGTAACATTCCACATGTCTAAGTAGATGTTAAAATAGAACTGAATTGTCACCATTCGAGAGTGTGATGAACTCTCTTAACATTCCACATGTCTAAGTAGATGTTAAAATATAACTGAATTGTCACCATTCGAGAGTGTGATGAACTCTCGTAACATTCCACATGTCTAAGTAGATGTTAAAATAGAACTAAATTGATCTTTTATTATTACTGTCACCATTCGAGAGTGTGATGAACTCTCGTAACATTCCACATGTCTAAGTAGATGTTAAAATAGAACTGAATTGTCACCATTCGAGAGTGTGATGAACTCTCTTAACATTCCACATGTCTAAGTAGATGTTAAAATATAACTGAATTGTCACCATTCGAGAGTGTGATGAACTCTCGTAACATTCCACATGTCTAAGTAGATGTTAAAATAGAACTAAATTGATCTTTTATTATGAAAAGACAAGTTATGACCCATTTGACACAGTCTGAACTGTTGACCAACTGTTGTAAATTACAGTAATTATACATTATCTTTTATTCGCTTTATTTAATAAGTTTGTTATAATATCATAGAATTTATGATTTGTCATCAAATATATATATTTGAAAGTGCCATGCTTTTAGTTTCATTTTTATTGTTAAGTATTATCTGTAAAGATAAATAGTAAATGTGTTATAAACATAATAGATGTGAGAAACCTAAACTATTTTAATTTGAACAAATTAAGTTAAAAATCTAGGTATACTACAAAAATAACTCAATATCTTTTATTTCTGATGTCAACTCAGTTATTTTGAAATCAGTTAGAATGACTGGCTTTAGATGACTGAATACGTCACAATAAATGAAAGTGAATTGTATCCATAGTGTTAGTGAGCTACAGACAAGAACTAAAACAAGTAATGTTAAGGTGATTGGCTAAACGGTAATTGATTCATTTCTTACACTTAGTTGTAGCAAAATAATTAAGCTAATTAACTTTCGAATAAAAATGCAAAAAACAGCTATACATCTTTAATTTTAGATAGAAAGATATTGACAAAAAATTCTGTAATAGTAATGTTCTAAACTTTAGGAAGCAACTTATAAAGCTAAACATGATAAATAAGCGTCCTTCTCAGGAAAAATAGATGCTAGTTATAGAAGAAAAAATGTCATGACATTTGAAAGTGTGACGAGGTATAAAGCGAAAAACATAGTCAGTACTTTAAATGAGTACTAAATAATAAAACATAATTAACTTCCTAATTCAGTGTTTATAAAAACTTTAAGTGTGTTAAAATCCTTTGATGGCATATAATTTTAAAAATATGTAAAGTACATTACTGGTTATAATACTTACCTCGTGCAAATGTAAGTATTTATTGCACAGTTAATAAGTAACTGTATTACTTATTACAATAAGTAATAAACATTACTTATGTTTATCATAAGTATAAACATTACTGGTTATAATACTTACCTCGTGCAAATGTTATGTAATATGTATGAAAAAACTGACATGTGTAACAGTGTTATAATATTAGTTTTGATTAAAATAATGATTTTGCTTGTAACTTTTTGAACATTAATAAATATAAACATTGAAAACATGTGGAGACACTATATTATGAGATCATACATTGTAACCTAGTAACGAGAAGTTGAAATCAGTGTTTAATACTATGGTAGTATCTGCATAGTAATATGAACCTTGGTAAGACCGTCCATCTGTAAATGCTAGAAATCTGTTTTGCTTATAGTAACCAGCCCTCTACATAAAACCTTAGTAACAATGTTCGTATACAGAACTTTAGGAACGACCTACATCTGCATAACCTTGATAACATCATCATCTATTCTAACAACATTGTGCTCAATTCAAAACAAATAAACAAGCTGACTAGGATATTCCCGCTCTCTGGTTCCACGTCATGGAAGTCATCATTATCTGATTTCTATTATTTAATACCTTTGCAACCCCAAGTTATTTTGCAATAGTTATGTAATCCTCAGTTGTCGGCATATTACACAGCACTAACATAATCACACGCGACAGTATATTACAAATTAGTTAGGTAACTCTTAGGTGTACGTGTTATGTAACGCCCAGGCGGAAATCATGTAGCATCAACCCCTGTATTACATATATGTATATAGATATAGTTTAGATTTTCATAGGTAGTAAAGAAATTGGAGATGGGTGACTGCGTTAATGATTGTATTAAATGATCAAACGCTTGAATCGTACTAAAACTTGATTGATCTTTTGTATTTGTGTTTCAAACTTCTGGACAATAATTTAAGGAAACAAAGTTTCGTCGTATTATATATATATTGTTCTTGAACATTTCTTTACATTATGATAAATGATCAGTGATTATTTGACAATATCTTTCGCGTGCTTATCTTATATGAAGAAACCTTAGTTGTTTATCGACTTGGTTATTCCATTAAGCGTGTTTGTTATTTCCCAACATTTATTAAACGGTATAGTAGTGTTCTATGAGACGGAAGAGCTCTGATTTTTATGATTCAT